>NW_010426751.1:0-28804 GCF_000710305.1 Buceros rhinoceros silvestris | reverse complement strand
AAAAAACCAATGACACCTACTCCAGAATTCCAGAAAGGCCCTTGTGAATAGAGTGTCGAGCGAAACCTTTTTTCTCCCTCCTTTCATTATTATGGTAATGTTCGTCTGCCACTAGTCTGGGCTGAGCTACTTGTTTCTTTTCGCACTCCTCCATCCCCTGTCGCAGCTCTAAACCAACCTACCTTTAGGGCTCCTCTCTGTGTTCTATCCACAAGGTCCCTTCTAAAAATTTATACTACTTTGCCAGTCCTGACAAGGTGTTGTGTATGTATAAACTACATTGCACTTTTTTTCTTCAGCTAGCCAAAAAGAGAAAAGAGGAAACCAGAAAAAAGCCTGCGTGACAGATACTCTTTACAAGTCTGATCGTCAGTGAGGTGAAAAAGCCTTACATTTATCAAGGAAGAAAACAAAGAGTCAACAACGAATGACAGACAGAAAAGAAAGATCTGCCATGGCTGCTGCATTTCAAAAAGCAAATGAATATGAAACTACTACTATTCTGAAAGTGCTCTATGATCAGGAACCCTCCTGCAGCCAATGCAGCCAGCTACAGAGAACCTGAAGTGGAAGTAGTTGTTCATTTATTTTTACGTGTCTTACTTTTCTAAAGCCATCCAGGTAAGAATCACTTTCACTGGAAGCCTCCCCGACTTTATACACAGGCAATCGGAGACACATTGGAGTCCCACATTCATGTCAGCAGCATATTAACTTTGAAACCTGGTAACTGCTCAAGTGACAACATCAAGTGGGATTTTCCAAGGTGCTTTGGCAATTAAGCAATCTTACGATTCTAACATGCCTCACCGGAAACCCAAGGTGCCGTCAATCGCTTTACTGCTGAACACCTTAACAGAAACATCCAACCATGCACCTCTTCAGCAATTCCCAATTTCTCCTCACTAAGCCAAACCTATCCTAAACTCTACCTTACCTTGCTGTTATCTTAGATATTGATACAGTTAACATGACTTAGGTATTTTTGCTGCCTGTACTTTGGAAATAACAGCACTTCACTCGCTCACATTTTACAGGTCCTGTCCATGCAGCTGGAGCAGGACACGGGAGCTCTGTGCTAGCTCTCAATAACGTAACAAGACAACTGTAGCTTGTGAATTAAAAATATCTGCAACCTGCCCAGAGCTCACTCAGACTGAGTTCAGCATATGTTCTTTTTAATAGCAAAATAAACACTATTACTCACACCGAGAAAGGATGTTTCTTTTCTTAGCCTAAATGAAGCAATTACAGTTTATGGCCTGCCACAGCACATCATGCAGACTCCAGGAAGCTTGTTTCAGAGCTGCTGCTTGTTCAATATTACACTAAGCCTCACAAATACCCATTCAGAAAACCATTTACACATGAGAAAGACCCAGAAACAATGTAATTGAGGGGTACATACTGAACACTACTTTCCTTACACCAAAGGAACACCAAGTTTTTGTGGCATAATAAATATAAGACGTCCACAAGTACACCACAGTATAACTGCTGGAGGAACACTATGTTACACAGCACACACACACCAGTAAGAAAGTCTTTTCCAAACAAACAAATTCTACCTCAGTCAAAAAGGTCGCTTTTTGTCACACTAAAAATTTCTGGCTTTCCAGACATGTTTACTCTTGAGAGGAAGAGTTCCTTTTTGCCTTACCTTCAATTATTTTTGCCCCAATAGTTAAAGCATATACATCTTATCTGGAAATTAGTATCAAAGCAAACCTCTACAAAACTCTAATTTATTAATACAGCAGGCGAAATTGAAAAGCATTTAACAAGTGACTCACCTTCAGCACAGCAATGAATGGTACAAAATTAGCTCTCTGAAGCCCATTTTTATAGAGATCTGAAAGAAAGGAAATCAGTACCATTTTGCTACTCGGTCTGGCAAATAAAACTCAGTGTTGCTAGAGAGAGGAGGAACAAAAGGCAGAAAAGGAGAGCCGAAATTGATTTCTCTTCCTGTATGAAAATTCAATACATTCTTAAAGAAGAAAGGAACATCCTGAGGAAGTCTGAAAAAGGCAGGGAGTGAAGATGACTTAAATATCTAATGACATCTAACTGATTTTAGCAGAAGTAAGATTAGCATCTGTTTTAAAGTAAGCATATTAAAAAAAAACTGTAATGCTGGGTATATACAGGTATGATGACAAGGCCAAAACTTTACGCAACTGCTATGTCCCAAGTAACTGCCAGAGGGGAAAAACTCACTGTAAACTGAAGTAAGCTATTTGAATTTACGAAGTTATTACTCTTAGTCAGTGCTATGTCAACTTACACAAAGCTGCTAAAAAAACAACTGAATTTAAAATAATAACTAGGATATTTTGCAACAAAATGCAGATCTGCACTCAAAGAAAATACAAACAAATAAAAAAACTGCAATCAAGCATTTTATATCTTAATTTCCCCTATATTTTATGCAGCATAAGCTCCTCTTCTCTGGAAGCTATCCAGCTACCCAGTATGTTCACAAGAGAACGATTTGTTCATGGAAAATGTCACCTTTTAAACTGAGCTGCTCTGTTTTATTAATATTAGGAAACCTTTATAAAAAGGCAGTAGAGCACTTAGGACTGACAGGAGGAATAAATAAGAGAATACAGACACCTGGCAGAGAAGTCACCAAAATTCCCAGCAAAGACCGACCACACCAGGTTATTAATATCACCTCTACTGTCCATAATGCCTGAAGGCTACGACTAGACTAAAGCTTTTATGATCTACCTTTTATGCTCCACCTCAGGGTGGACAGAACATACAGGATGCGTAAGAAACGAACAGCACACCTAAAAAATGTTCTTCAGAAAATTGGTTGTATATACCGAAACATGTAGGAGAATTATCAGTGAAGATGATTCCACACCCCGATTGCTAATAAAATTGTAGGAAGTCATGTATCATTCTCATTCATAACTCTGCAAAACAACTGCATATTTACTGACAAAAATTAGTGAACATGTAACAGTATTATAAGACAGCTACTTCTGTTAGTTCTTTCAGTTAATAAGGCTGTGAGTTTTGTATTACGTATTATGTTTCGTGAGGATGAGAAAAATAAACAGTAATCTTGGTGGAGAAATGAAGCCAGGATTCCTCAAAAATCCTGCCCTCCGTATTTCCCCTCCTATTCCCCTAGGCCAGAGGTTTAACATGGTTAAGCTGCCACTAACAGTCAGCAGCTGGCTGCATCTGCTCTCTTAAGGAAAAATCCAGTCTTATCCCTTGATGCAGCATGCTACACTAACCCAACTCTTCTTCCTGCAGGAGGGTTTCAGACATACACCTTGAGCACGCAGGAGCAGTGAGAAGGGAAGAGACAGGCATGGTGACTGCACCATAGCTCAGTTCTGGAGATACCGTTCTGGATGTTCTCTGTTGGGTGGCGGGTCATCCACAAGTAGATGACTTTCAGGCTGACACAGTCACTTCATATGTATTCAAAAAACTCACATGATAATATGGTCACAGATTGACATCTCAGTTTAAGAAGTGGGATACAATCCCCAAGTTACGATAAAAATCTCTCTTTATAGTGCTTCATTTGAGTGTTTTCTTCTCTTTAAGACAAAATGCATGGTACAGCTTTAGTGATTCTCTTTTACTCGTATCGGGTAGAAAAATTAATCGGTAGTTACAGTTAATACTGCTACTCTTCAGTAATTTTTTTGAACATTTGAAATTAATAAATCTAAAGCGTCATAAAATTGGCATAGAAATTATGCATCATGTGAACTGCTAATGCTGCTACAACTGTAACAAACATTTTTCTTCTCCTCAAAAAAACTCCAATTACCTTGATTAAAACCTGTACAGATTTGGGGACTCTGTGAAAGACCCACCTAGCTACTCACTCTATCTAAAAATATCGTTAGAAATGAAAAAAAAACTGTCCACCTAAGCGATTCCCAGTGAGTGACCTCAAACCAGGCTCTAAAAACAGCATCTTGATGAGGGTTTGTCCTCTGAGCTGGTAGATCAAGTCTGTATGCTCAAAAGGGAGAAACCAGGAGGGAATGTATTCTTTTTTCCCCTCTTTTTTGCAAAATATGACCTTTTCCTATTGTGTAACGCATCCAAAACAGAGGCAAAATTTCACCCTTCCTCAACTCCTCTGTCCCCAAATACCACCCGCCCCCGCCACTCACTTGGACAGAGTAGAGATCAGACAATACAGAAAGATTTGGGGGGAGGTAGGGGGAGGAACACCTTGAGCATGAGATGGGAGGAGTAAGACTTAGTGAAAAACCTTTAAGGACACATAAAAACAGAGGACAAATGGGAATAGCTCAGATTCTTGAAGACTAGGGAGTTTATTAGCACTACATACTGCGTGATTTTAATATGATTGTTTTGGAAGACGCTGAGATTCATTGTCTTTGGATAATACCAGCAACATGTTTGTTTTTACCTTCTGGCGGCCTGTTAGACGTTGCCACAACGACAACCCCATTTTGGAACAGATTTTCAAAAAGCTGCTTCAGAATCATGGCATCAGCGATGTCAGTGACCTGTAGAAGACAACACATTTGTTTTATCTTGCTTTCAGCTTTTGCTGCAATAGATCTGCAAGTGGCTTTGTAGCTAGGAAAAAGGCTTGTTAGTGAAAGCCACGGAGAAAGATTCTAATTACTGCTTGGTGAGAAAAAAATAAAAGGGATAATTAATAAGCAGTGAATGTACCACAGTCTTTCAAAACTTGCCCACTCTTTATTGCGGAACTCCTCCATTTCTTTACCAATTGCTAAATGATTCCATGTTAACTTCTATTATAAAACTACAGGTGGGAGACACAGAAAACAGACCTAAACATTTAAGAGGCCTAATTAATTAGAAACAACATGGAAAATACAGAAGACAGAAAGAAAATATACACCGGCTGTTTTACATTTCTATTTACCTTTGAGGCAAAGGTTTGCAGAGGTGAATTTAAATGGTCATGGGACTTCAGAAATAAAGACAAGTAGCCAACTATACATAATCAGCTGCTGTTGAAAATAGAATGATATGACATAGATACTATTGTGCGATTGTTGCAAAAAACAATTCAACAGATGGCCCATCACAAAAATAAGCAATTTCATTGTTCTTTTTAAGTGCCTTCTATTACTGTCCATGAATAATCAAAAGGCACGCAGTCACTTCCAGCACAGTCAGCCTCTTCTAACCTTCAGGCACAAAACCCGAATAAAAAATAAAAATGGGTGGGACAAGTGATACTGGGAATGGGGGGAAGAAGAAGGAAAAAAAAAAGAGGCCTTTTAGCCATAAAGTAAAATTTCTTGAAATATCTAAGTTTAGCTTAATGAACTTGAATTATAGTACCAAGAGATAAAGGGAAACAGAAATCACTCCGTGCAAACAAAAACCAAAAGTAATATTTTTTTCTGAAAAAAGCCCATTGCTACAACAGCAATTTTTATTTCACAGAAGTTCACCAGCTGAGATCAACCACCTTTATTATCATTACACTTGTTTCTCCTGCATTCCCTTTGATTATTATATAGACATTTGCTGCATTCTGACTTCCCAAAACAGACCCCAATTCTGAGGAAACAAAAGAGCAGTGGCATGCTGAGAGTTACGCACACTCACTACACAATAGGTTGACAGATTGCTGCGCTTTCACCACTTTAGAAGTCTATGTTCTGATAGTAATACATCTACAGAAAGTCTTTAACCAGTTTATTTTTTTCCCCTCCTCCACCCCTCACCACTCCCCAGTTTTTAAATCACTTTTCTGGGCAGAAAAAGAAATTAACTCTACACTACTAACAGTAAAAGCTCTAGGTTACATTTCTCACGGCTAGTTTGGAAGCAATCACGTTCGTGAGGAATCATATGTAAACGCCAGCTTCCTTCTTCCAAAGGTTTCTTCTAATTAGTTCTACAGAATGCACTAATATGGATTTTTTTTCCTTTTTCAAAAAACTTTTACACAATCAGTAACGCACGTCTCAGATGTGCAAATCTCCGATCACTATAATCCAATATTCCAAAAAGCACGTGGTAACTCACTATTGTACTCTCCATCTAATATTTCTGCTTATGCATTCACCTATCGATTATTTATTACTTCTGAATACTAAAATTTAGGAACTCCCCGTTCCTAAAAAACAAGGGACATGAGGAATCAGTATATGTGGGCAATTTAGGGGTAACTGAATTTTTTGTATCACAGAGCAAATCTAACAGCCAAGTTATAAAACTCTATTATATAAATAACTTTCTTACAAACTTTTTCATTTAAATATACTATGAAGTATGCTACCTTTAGAAAACCGGGCAGGAAAGAATATTAATTCATTAATACGTAAAACAATTAACATTCTCGTATTAATGAGAACTGTTATTTGATGAGGAATTCCAATGTTTTCAACTCCATTACAAAAAAAAAACCTCGCAGAAGTTCTGTTAAAAAGCAAGAGGCATCTTGAGAACTGGGATGCAGATATGAGCTCTTCTTATCTAACACTGCTTGGGAAAGACAGAAAACTTCGACAGGGTAGAAACAGGTAGAAGACAGTAACTAAAGCATTGTCGTTTCTCAGGTTTTTTACTGTATACAGCACTCATTGCAACAGAGAATAAAAGCAAAGGCTACAAATTACCAATAAGGAGAGCCTGCTAATGGAGAGAATGGAGAAATTTCATTAGCATTTAAGAGAAAAGATTTTTACGACCTAGTGCTGCTTTCCATTATGACTCACATAAAAAAAAAAGAAAAAAACACTAGACTAATAGTTAATTTACATATGTAAGTGCCTGAGACTCAGTCAGCCGCTGATTGGTACAGTTCCACGTAATGAACGACAAACATAAGCATGTATTATCAGCAATTAGTATTAGCACAAAAATAAGAGCCTAATTTTTATTAGAGGCTTTTAATAGCGTGCAGGTCAGTAAAAACTCCCTAAATTGTAGTTTGCTTTATGCCCAAGTGGTGCCCATGGTATATAAAGGCTCTGTGATCCTTCAGCTTACCAACAAGTAGGGATTCTGTTTTCATTATCAATACTAATATAGGTTACAGTCACACGCCAAAATTAGAGCTTCTAATTACCTCTGTGTAGGTATTTGATCACTAAACAATAACCTTTGTGTTCCGAAGCATCGAAATTATAATTACGAATGGCTTGATTCTAGGGTTTTTCTTCAAAATGAGGACACGTTTTTGAAACGGCTTACAACTTGCATGATTTTAAAGAAAAAAAAGACTTTAATATTTACAGTAAACTGTATGACAAATATCAGTAAGAAGTGGCAATGCTTTAATAACCGGAGAGCCTGTGGATCGGGCCAATTCTGATGAAAAAGCTGCTTCAGAATGGACCAACCCAGAAGCTTCCTGTGTTAAGGTCCTGGCCATCACACAGCATTGCAAAAAAGAAACACTTAAAACATAGTAATTTTTTTTTAAATACAATATTCTGGAACACACAAAACTTTTAGAAGTACCGAAACATTTTTCTGCTTTAGTCACCTCTCCACGTCTTCAACAGTTCTCTAGGCTTTGCCACAAGGTTCACCTCAGAGTACTTCTGTTTGGCTTTAGCCCACTGTCAGAGGAATGCGCAACCTCAGCAATGCTTTTGTCTTGAAGTTCTGTATTTGTTTTCCTCTGAAATATCAGCACTAACAATACTCTTCACTGTCCTCTGTCTGATCTTAAGATAAATAAATCATTTCAGCTTATTCTCCTTTTTATCCAACAGGTATTTGAAAGCAACCTGAAGTGTTTAAAGCAGATCTCAATGGTTTTCTGATGTCTCCTCCACACACAAATGTTTTACCAAAGTAATATAGACCCAACCTGACTTTTCCTCTGCCAAAACAGCAGCTTTGTCTGCAAGTGGGAGCGGTGTGTGTTCTAACTCTCCAGCTCTTTCCAGGTTTTTTTTTTTTTGATCTAGAAATTCTTTAAATATGAGTGAATCAGACTGCAGTGTGTTCTAGTCATCCTCTCCACTGGGGAAATGGGCTGCAAACACCCTGAGTCAGATATGGTGCCTTACTATCGATGATAATTGTGTCACCATGTGAGCTGCTCTTCCAGTCATTACTTTAGGATTATTTATGTGGAAAGTTTATTATCCCAAGTTCAGTGTCTTCTGCAAAATTTCAGAAAGCTGGGACTCCTCTTCAGCAGGCAAAGCCTGTGTAACGTTCTGTGCTACAGAAAATCAGTACCTGCGATTTAGATCATTAGTACACCCAGAACAAGTAGATTTTTAAGCTTCACATAAGAATGCAAAGTCTTAGACAGACATTTTTAAGTACAGTTCTTGCAGTGCTTTCCCACCTGTGACTGACAAAAATTCAGCTGATTTTTACAACGGAAACATTGATGTAACTCAGGCAAGTCAGCAGGGGGAGCAGGCAATCAATCTGGAAACAAAAACTACTAGAGTCTCTCCCCTTAGAATGTGGGAACATGATAGACAGCCTGGAAACACACATCATCAGGGTATGAAAGGAGTGGGCATGTATACAGACAGGCAGGTATTTCCATTAACATACGTACAACAAAGGTGTCTCCGAACTGCTTTGGAAGCCCAGTATTCATGTTCATAAAGCACTATTGAAATGTTCAAATGGCAGCATTTGAAATCCATGAGCAAGTTTACACACTGCTCACATGTGCAAGCACACTCAAACAGAAGACATAAAAAAGGGCTTTGAAACAGGATAGGGAAAAAACAACATTTTAAAACTTGTACAGTACTGGGGGTTTTTTGATGACGAAGACTGACATTAAAACAAACAGGAGACAGATAACAAGCCTCTCTGTGAATGAAAAATCTGAAAAAAACAAGAAATCTTTTCTAAGGGGAAAGAAGGGTATGCTCTTTAGATATCTACCTGCCTCCTATTTGGACTGGTAACAACTGGTCTCACACACATTCACTGGAACAGGCAAACACAACTCATATATGTCAACTCCAGGAATACCTTTAAGTATTTAGAAAGTGCTCAAGAGTACGATGAACCCTTTCTTTTTCTCTCAGAGAAAACCGTAAAGAGCTACAGTCAGAATTTATCTCTGCTCTTAGTTAAACTTGGTTCTTTTAACATACTGAAATACCGCTGAATAGATCTCAAATATAACTTTTTACTACATGAGGTTGCAATAACCCCACACATTCTAAAAGTCTACCCCTGCAAAATGCAAGAGTAACCTAGAACAAAAACACCTACTACTTTACAGCTACAAAAATCCCCTTCATGGGAGCTGATCATAAACCGGCTATTGCTTTGGGTGCGCAGGCTTGTAAAATAGTAGCTAGGAGAGATAAATTGCTCTATCCATCTCAGCAATGTATTGATTTAAGAACATAATACAGACAACTTACGCTTAATAGACGATTCTTTTACTACTGGTGAATGGAGAACTAATATAGATCTGTTCTTATCTTGCTCTGCATTTACTCCCCAAATTAGAAATTGCAGCTGATTAGAGCTGCCAAATACCTCTACCTTCTCCCAAGTATTTTTATAAAACAATTCTACACGTAAATTTGTGACATCCTCTTAAAAAAAAATTCACAAGCTGTGTAAAACAAATCCACCAAGCTAGCTTGTGCTTGGTTTGGGGTTTTTTCGGATTTAATTAAACAGAAGTTTCTTAAAACATAAGTTACATTGATATAATCTGACACTGCCATGCAAAGACTCCAATAACTCTAGGAAAGAGTTTAGTTTCAGACATTACTTCTATATCCTTAACCACACTGAGACAATTTTGTTGCATTATATGAACTACAGTGTGATAGGATGATAGTCCCTGCCCTAAAATACTCATGAGCCACTGAAACTCTTTACATATGTAAACCCTTGTATGACAGGAACTAGACTGGAAAATGGAAGCACTACCAGGGGACTTGGACTGCTAGCTTGGAAGTAATTTTATGAAGTTTCTCCTGAAGCTACTTTCTTACCTGAAATTCATCAAAACATAAGAGAGCAGCCTCTTCACTTATTTCCTCTGCTACTGGTGCAATTGGGTCATAGCTTTTGGCCATAAATCCTGGCTTCCTTTTTGGCAAGCTCTGCTTAAGGCGATGTATTCCTCAGTTGGTAAAACAGAAAAGAACAAATATTTCTTATTTCTTTTTCTAAGACAAGGAGAACAAAATTATTGAGCTACCAAATAAAAAGTAATCCAGCCCAGTAAAAATAAGGAAGCTTCAAATTTAACCAAATTTCAAAAGAGCAAAACAGTTTTCGACTACTTCCAGGCAGCTCTTAAAAGCTCAGAGATTCTGTGATTCATATCTTCATGTTTAGAAATATGTAAAACAAGGATCAGGGAACCCTTTAGTGCTATTGCACCTTTAATTCCTCTTTTAAAAAATTACATAAATTACAGTTTTATCTTGCTCCAACTCACGACTTTAGTTTCAGTTTCGTCTTGTAATTTGGCATTTTCTCTCAGAGTATGAAATGCCCTTACTGTATTTACCAATCGATGGCACAGCTCTCTGCATTGCATGCTCTGAACTTAGAACGCATTAGTTAGAAGAACTCAGACACAGTAATGCAGTTACAGTTTAAAAGGTAAAGAAGATTATATTGGCACAAAGTCAGATTATTACATCTATAATTTACTGTCTCATAGACTGTATTTCACAACAAACATTTGGAAAACAAAGGTCCTGCAGTAAGAAACTACTTCTTTTAATGAGAAGTACAATTGACAAGAAATGAAAACAAGAAAAAAAAATCTCGGTGACAGAAAAGAGGGCACTAAAAGTGGTAGAAGTTGTTTACACCGATGAAGGCTTCCCAAGAAAAACGCAGCTGTCACAACACTTGTAAATCACAGCATTATTTAACAATTTCACGGTAATTTAAAGTCATAGAAATTAGAAACAGAAGCAAATTTTAAAATATCTAAACCAGTATCTCTACAAAACAAAGCACCTTACTCTGTCAGAACTTTCTTCTGAAACTGAGGATGAAATTCCTTCTATTATCTTTTCCTCTAAATTACTGATAGTATTACTAAGTTTGCCAACCAGAACAGTTCATATTATCCTTGGCATTTATAACCGATTTAGTTATTGCTTATGCAGAATGCAGACTGAATTTAACATCTGCTCTTTCAGTTTAAGCAACTCCCTTCTTCACGTTGCATGTAAGCTAAGTCGCAACTGAGGAATGTTTACAGAAGGTCTGAGTAGAAACAGGAAGCAGGTATACAGAACCTCTGAGAAGAGATACTTGAGGAATAATAAGCGATTCATACCTACTCCGGTATGACAAACAATGCTAAAATTCTTTAACTTCTCTCCTGTATTTTGCTTTTTTTGCTTAAATACTTCGATAAAGTTGTGCTGATTACTATGAATACGACAATGAGACAGATTTTTTTCACAGATACCGTATTTCATAAAACTCTTGTAAATACCTGTGTCTGCACTTACTCTGGTGTACATCTAGCATGAAGCCATGAAAATGGACTCTCTTTTTCCTTTCTACTTCTAAGTGAGAATAGAACATGTCCATCACCATTGTCTTTCCTGTGCCTTCAAATAAAGAACAAACAAGTTAACTGCTTCTTGGGTGGTTTAAAGAACAGTGTGTACTGATAACAATAACAGTTGTTCATTAGCTTTGAACTAATGAAACTATATCCTTCCATAAAGCAAATACAAGAGAAGAACAGTTACATGTTCTGTTCAAAAGCTTGAAACTCATCCATTTTTACTTTTTTGTTTTTAAAATGTTGATCCACACAGAGATGCACAAATGGTTCCGTATGTTTCCAGAAAACATCCTTAGTATTTTCTTTTGCAAAGGGAGCATGTTTTCATGCTGTGTTGTTGCAATTAGAATATATAAATTCTCTCTATGGCCCCCTCCAGTACTTTCCAATTTCCTAAATTGCATTCTTAAATATCAGTGAGTGGGTAACACTGAAAAAAGCTATACACAATAATGCAGCACAACCCAACAGCCCCCAGAATTCAGAGTTTAATTGTATTAAATAACATCATAATGTGGAAGAAAACTAATCCTGGAAAATTCAATAAAGCAATCATGTTTTACACACACACACAAAGCTTTTAGACACTTCAGAATTTGAATAAACATGCATTATAAAGAAAACTCCAATGGAATTGAAGCAACTGAAACTTACCAACGTCTCCAAAGACATACAGACCTTTTGGGGGTTTGGTTTTTGCAAAGAGCTACAAATCAAGCAAAAAAGAGTAAATATGAATATGGGGTAAAATAAGAACGAGCACATTGCTTTGGTAAAGTAAGAAAGTAGCTACACTTATCCACTAAAGCAGCACCAGCTAGCAAAGTGAAACCTTGAATAAATCACTAGCCCAGAACTGGTAAGCAACCTTAACGCTGCAGCTGTGTGAACTCTGTGAAAGAGGCCCAACACACTGCAGGGTTTGGTTAAGTTTTTTTAGATCACTGTGAAAATATCCCCATCCCCAGTCTGAGCACACATGCCTTTTTACCATAACACACATCAAATGATTAAAGGTTTCCTAATCCATTATCAAACCACATCCTTTTTCTCAATAAGCCATTTGAACAAACAGTCTGAGGAAAAATGATCTAAAATGAAGCAGTATTGTCATATGCAGAGATACATGCACTATACACCTAGTAAAGCAGCTCTGCTTAAAACATAAATCCCCAGGATTTAGAAAACCAGCGTTGCAAAGCTCGTGAGCATTGCAGGTCCCCTTTCTCTCTATTTTGAATCTTAAATGCAGAATCATCTCTGGTCTGAACATGAATAAAATCACTGGAGTCACAAATTATGTACCTATATACCCGTGCATGTATGTGTGTATACACACACACACACAGAGGAAAATGTTATTTTCAAAATATGCCTTTAAGTAATCATTTTCTCAAATGAGTTATGTTTACCTTGAATGAATACTGCTTAAGAATTTTTAATCTCTTAATATTACTCAGGACATATGTTATGACACCTGATGGTTTATTCTATGTTACTAAATACATATTTTTATGGAAAAATTTGCAATAATATCAAGATTTTAAAGTTTGAAACAGTCCTCCCCGCCCAGTATTGTGTATAGCCACTTCAAAGTATAATTCTAAAAAACTGGAAATTCTAACAAAATTCTCACCAAACCCATGAAACTGAACTGACATCTACAAAAGCATTGCAGAAGACTATTTAGTTGTTTCAGAATGCTCCACTTTCAGACTTCTATGAGCTGAGCTAAAACAGAGGAAAATTAAAATTGCAAGCTGTGGTCTCATTTGGAGCTGGGTAATTGCTAAATAATGTGAATTTAAAGCACTTTTCAAAACACAGTGCCACGTTAAAGAAATGTCAGAGCCAGTTGCAAAAAACTAATTAAATATGAAAGAAAATACATGACCAAAACGGAGGAAGATATCGTCCCGGGTCTATAGTACCAGTTCATTCAGAAAATACGCAAGCATAGCTCTTATATAAGACCCACTTTGAGATTTCATTTAGAGCTGTATTAATAGGACAACAACAAATCTGTACCATCAATCTCTGGCTAAACTGGGTTTCGGATGCTCTGAAACGCTCCATTAATAGACAAGGCTGCAACTATTTGTGAGTGCTTTGAAAGCACTGCGAGACAATTTTACTGACGAGCATTTTTCCGTGTGCACTGTAAGAGCTTGCACTCATTAAAACTACCGCTGCTCAAAGTTACACAGCGAGGAAAGGAGTGACAGAAAAAAAAACAATGGCAGAGACATTCGTAAGAACGTCTTTATTTTTTATTTCAGATTAACAGCAGCCATTTTAACAAGATAAAAGATTATCAGTCATGTTAAATTTATTTCATAAAAAGGCTGCGTTAATGTGATTTGCAGTTTCACAAGGAGTGAGACAAAGCTAGAAAAACAAATCAGTATCTAGAGTGCTGCTGTACCTGTATTTGTAAAGGTTAGGTAACCAGAACAAGTAGTAAATGCCTACATTTTTACACCTTTTTTTCATTGTAAAGTGGTTATTAATTACACTGAACTATCTCGATGTTCAGCTTTTTAAGCACCTTTTATTCTCACTCCAGTACTTAACATTTCTAGAAAACATGTTACAGAAAAAGGGGTTTTTGGCTAAAGAAAACAAATGTAATGGCCTGGGCTCCACAAAAGTCTAAATCAACTTCTGGCTGATTTTAAAAATGGAAAATTTTTTTCTTTGCTTTTTGAAGACAGGAATTTTTGAGGGTTTTTTGCTAAAAAAAAAAAAAAAAACAAAGAATTGCATGGCAGATCCAAGCACATTTGCTGAAGCTGATCATTTCTAAAAGCGTATCAAACGCCAGAAAAACTCTTACCCTCTTTGAGCAATTAAATAAGTTTGTAGGAAGTATTTTACATATACCTCTGCCAGAAGAGACACTATTTGCACTTTTAGGATACTCCCTTCCTCAATCCTGTCAGGTAACGTATAAGCATTTATTTTTATATCCTTGAGGGTTTTTTTAAACATCATGTTTTATTTCTAAGAAGTAAACTCCATCAGTAGACTTTTAATACTGAAATTCAGACATCCTACCGGTCTCAAGCTATTTTGCATGATCATAAAATCTTTTTAAATTATTTTTTGAAATTATTCTCAGGCATCTTCTGAAGCCTGGAAGTTGCATAAGAAAAAAAGCAGCTTCCAGTAGGATTTCTGATAAAATCATGTCAGTGCTATTGGTTCAACTTAGAGCACAGCAAGCAGTCAAGAAAGTCAGTGCTCTGTGGGGGCAAGGAAAGCAGAAGAGTGATCTTGGTTCTTCTGAAACAAGCGCTCCAAAAGAAGGGGGGCGACATCTAACGCAGAAGATCCTCCAGGTACCCTAAGATAAGGGTGGTCTTGTTTGTTTCAGGGGGAAGGGAGAAAAGTGAGAGATGAACGAGCTTCTCCTCGCTCCTCACTTCCATATTATCCTGAGGTATATTTGGGGTCTCAGTATGATAATTATTTGACAGTAAGTTTACTTCCACTACAATGATAAGGTTTAAAGATGTTAAAGATAGTGTTTAAGATGTACAAAATCAAAGATATTCAGGGATGTACAAAATTTTAGTTTGAAGAGAATAATTTTGATATCCTTAGATGTATGTTTTGAACGCTCATCACATCATTCCAAGTGAGGGCATCACCACAAGTGTGTCAAATCCCTTGAATCCTCCAGCTTCTTAATTCCTGTAACGTTCTGTGCAATAACTTCAGAAAGCACGACTTAAGCACCAAATTTCATTACCATCAGGACATGCTACAGCAGGAGTTTTTTTTCCTTTTATAGATCGGTTGACTTACAGACTTTTCTTTGAAAATCATTCATATGCTAAATTGTTTACAATTCATTCCTCAAGAGGACACACACATTAGCGATCCCAGATTTACAGAATTCTCTCCTCTACTATCGAAATGTTTTACACATTTCTGTTACATGCCTTCCTTTGACTCTATCATATCAAATTTTTTTTTTAAACTTCACTTTCAACAATCAATATCCTAAGAATCATCTAAAGAATTACATTGGTCAAAACATCTCCTTGATTCTTCCTTCATTCAACTTGCTCTTCTTTCTTAAATATCTACAATACTGTGCAAGTCCCACCTTCTCCCATACTCTCTAGCTTAGACACCATAAGCAAGCAACTCATTTCCTGGGAATACGTACTTTCTAATTTGAAAAATTTGAAGTGAAAATGCATGTCAATCCTACGGTGGTTAATTAAAATATACAAAATTCAAGTCTGCAAACAGTAGATTATTTTTTTTAAACACTGACAAAACTGCCTCTTTCTCCCACTCTTTCAAGCCTCCTTTTTGGTTGCTGCTGTAACTTAAGACATTTTCAAGGTCTTGAATGGTGTTTACTATTGTTCATGCCTCTTTTCAAAACATGACCTCACTTATAATTGAGCTCATTTCAAGTCATTAGTACAGCAACTCAACAACTCTTACGATGTCCCAATTGGTATTATTTTGAAAAGCTAGAGATCTGAAATGTCTATGCAAACTGTTACAGCCTTGAACTTCAATTCAGTGGATCTCAAAACATCTCAGCGTACAAGGCCATGCTTTCACCAAGTTGAAGATCAAAGACATTGTTCAAATTTTAGTAATAAATTTGCAAAACAGAAGCCTGCTTAGTTTGCAGCAAGACTAATTGTTTTTTCCCCTCAAATTAATTCTAAGTTGATGCCCCAAAAAACCTACATCTTAAAAAAAACACAGAGTTTTGTTATTATAAAGGAAATGGCTGGTGTCAAAAAGAAAAACCGAAGTAGATCATTCTTGTATCGGGTCAGAAGCGCAAGAAGTTTCTAGTTCTGGAATAACTGTTATTTTAGAAGAGGCCTCTGCAATTTCATCACAGAAAAAATCGGGTAATAAAATAAGGATTATCGGACTACAGAAGAAGCTGACATGCAGAGGCTTCTCTCTCCCCCCTTTCCTTCACAGCAACCTCTCAACCACATTCTCTTCAATGACAGACCCAGGAAAAATGAGCATGCTTGAAAGACTGAGCACCACTATTTTTTCTTTCTAAAAAGCTGCCAGTAGATTTTTTCCAATGTAGGAGATTTTGTGCTAGAAGTAGGTTAGTAAGGTTGCTAGAAACCTCCTGAAAAAGCAAAAAGTCAACCTACAAACTACTATGTGTAACTGATCAAAGTTTGATTTATTTCCAAAAAGTCTTTAAATAATTCAAAATACAACAATTTGTTCCATTTACATCTGTTAAAACCCCTTAAGTGCAAAACCCTAAGCAAAACTAACACCAATTGTTTTATCATAAAAACAACTGAACATCTGCAGCATAAGGTTTATCTTTTACTTCCTAGCACATTCGAAGTTACAAAGCACCAGGCCTTCCTGGGAGGAGAGTGCCAATGAGCTACTCACAAACACAGGATTTACCAGTGCCCTCTATCATTAGTACTTCCAGAAGATGCCTTCTACTAGTTACATGAACTGCTTCCACTCATCAGCCTACACCCACCCTACTAAACCCAGGCCAATTCCAGGGAGCAGTACTCACCACCTCTTCTTGGCATGAAGAGCCTTAGTTATACTCGTCAATACTGAACCAAGTCTGCAACAGCATCCCCACCCTGAAAGTCCATCGTAGAAAAACATGTATTTTGCTCACCAGCAAAACTCTTGGAGACATGCAGGCACATGACAAGCATCTGATGCCACTGCCTGCAGTGCTCAATGGCTGCCGTGTTACCAACTACCTACTCACAGCCGCGGCTCTTATTCTGGGGAAAACATTCAGTAAGGATATTGGTTACGACTTTACTGAAGCAAAACCTGGCCTGCACTAGAATGTAAACCACACTTCATCTGACTTCATTTTACCTCAAAAGGAGCTCTCTTTGAACTGGTGAGTAACTTCCCCAAAGCCAGCAGACGAGAAAAAGTTGTTGAGACTTCTTCTCCATCGTGAATCATGATTTAATGTAATTATACAACCTAGCAGGCTTTAATAGATGTATACATAACTCATTGCTCTTCTCCTTTACCGAGGTTTCGATGTGTGGCACAGCACTACAGTGTTCAACCTGGTTAGCAAGATTTCCACAGAGATAACAAACTCAAAAAAACTCCCTGGAACTGGAACAACGCTTACCTCAATAGCAAGCAGTCACACAGCTGCTTCTTACTAACTGTGCATTAGCTCCCAGGTAACAGCAAGCCACGCGACAGTTTTTTAAAGCTGGTTTAAAAATAAAGCACGGAATTGAGGCAATGTTAGAAGAAAGAAGAGTGCGCTTTAAAGGTACTAGTGAAAACCACATTCTCAACCTAAATATGGCATTTGACTTTTTCCTGCTAAGAAAGCATCAGTCACTCTGGCTTTACTGCGATTAGCTCTGTTATACAGGGACAAAGTAGCATCACAATTTCCTAAATAGAATAAGATTAGTATTTGTTCTCTGCAATAGAGACTTTCTTCCCTATTCATGCTTCCCAATCAAAGAAACAGTAAATAACAAACCCACATAATGCTTGATCTACAAAGCCATTACAAGACACCTGCTCTAACAACTGTAATGATTCAGGGCACTCTGGTTAACACAAGTCAGCTCTCAAAATTACTCTCAAAGGCACTGCTTCCAGAACAGACTATCCAAATGTCTAAAGCAGTTTACCAGAAAAGATTAAAATGCTCTAGCCTGCTGATCCTCAGGTTTGACAGTAAGACCAACGTCTTCATTGTAACATTTTTTCTGAAGAATGAAAATGAATAGAAATCTGGCAGTATGACCAGAAGATAATGCAGGAACAAGCCAGATAACTGGCTTCCTTTTGAGTGACTTCCTCTTTGACAGTCCAGGCACAGTGTCTAAAGACAATTTTGATATAGGCAATTTAAAAGATTATGAGTCCAACTCTAAAGCTTATAAAGAAGCCCAGACAGATGAGGGGAAAAAAAAAAAAAAAAAAAAAAAAAAAAAAAAAAAAAAAAAAAAAAAAAAAAAACCCCGCCACAAATCACTTCTCACATTGAGCATCCTCAGATACAAAACTCTGGCCAAACTCAGTCTGGCAAGCTGAATCCAACCTGGTCTCCTTACACGTACACAAAACCAGTTCTTGTTCAGGCACACTGCCATATCGCTTTGGATAGCAAGGACAAGCAAAAACCATTTCTTGAAAGAGGAAATTTGTATATTTTATTTGGTACTTGGCCAAATTGAATCAGGAGGCTGGTTTAGACAAGAGTTAGCCTACAAAGGCATCAAAACAACGTGGATCCACAGGCATGCACCCACATGCAATGTAAATGTTTTAAAACACCATAAATGCACACTTTCCAGATTATACATATGATTTTTATATTGGTTTTATGTTTCTAATAATTTTAATTAGAGAAATTCTGAGAATAAAAAGGTAATGTGATGAGCTGACGCATCAGCAGAGCAGGCAAAAATATACCCCAACCATTGGTTGGCTCCAGTTCCTGTATCGGAGTTAGAAACATTGAATGATTCAGGTTGGCAGGAATTCCAGGGGACCATGCAGCCACACCCCCTGTTTAAAGCTGGGTCACAGAATATCTCAGGTTGGAAGGGACCCGTAAGGAAGATGGGGTCAACTGCTTCCAGAACAGAACTTCCAGAGACACACTCACTCCCCTCAGGAGCAATCTTGCCTTAGCACTTTGCTTCCTGTACTTCGTCACTCCCATGTTTCTCCTTCCAGAGTACTTGACTTCTACTCCATAGATTTATCCCCCATTCAGGTTTGTTTCTTCTCTCAATAAAAAAAGACCTCCTTCCTAGGTGTTCAGTCTGCTTCCTTTCATCAGGAGGCAGGAAGACATCTATGGCCTTTCCAGTCAAGCACATGACTAGCAAGTACATGATCTCCAGCTACAAAAGTTGAAAGCACTGACGGGATGTTGCAGGCAGTGTGACAGGCAAGCACAGACCCCAGCGCTCTGCACCCCGCTGTATTTGCAACGGGCACATTTACAGATATAACACGGGCTGTTCACAGGCATAAAACTCATTCTGATACCAGCGTTCTCTTTTTTTTTCATGCTTTGAAGCTAATGTACATCGCAAGAGCATTAGAATGGTTGGTAACTTGCCATCTGGTGCCCAAAGGGCAGAGGACAGCATATCATTTGGAGGCACTCGAGCCCTGTAGGCTTTGGCTCCCCTGATTTCCCGCTACATCATTTAGGCTTGCCACACAAACAAAATACAGTATTTGTGCCAGGTAATAGGAGAATTTGGGGTTGTAATGGCAAGTATATGGTTAGGTGACAAGTTCAATAGAGTTAGATATTTAAAGGAGAAGGCAGAGGTACTCAACAACTTTTCTGCCTCAGTCTTTACTGGCAACCTCTCTTCCACACCTCTTAAGCAAATAGACTGCAAGACAGGGACCAGAGGGGCAAAGTCTCTCCCACTGTAAGAGAAGACAAAGTTTGTGACAACCTGAGGACCTTAAACGTACAGAAGTCTAAAGGACCTGAGGAGATGCAGCCCAGAGCCCCAAGAGAACTGGCTGATGTAGGTGCCAAGTCACTCTCCACAATATTGGAAAAGCTCAGTCAGTCAGGTGGAGTACCTGGTGATTCAAAAAAGAGAAACATTGCACCCATTTTTGAAAAGGGTAGCAAGGAGGACCCTGGAAACTACCAACCCATCAACCTCACCTCTGTGCCTCGGAAGATCACAGAACAGATCCTCCTAGAAGCTCTGCTAAGGCACTTGGTGGACAGGGAGGTGATTCGAGACAGTCAACATGGCTTCACCAAGGGCAAGTCCTGCCTGACCAACATAGTGGCCTGCTATGATGAAGTGACTACACCAGTGGACAGGGGAAGAGCTATGGGTGTCACCTATCTGGACTTCTGTAAAGCCTTTGACATGGTCCCCCACAACATCCTTCTCTCCGAATCGGAGACATGTGGATTTGATGGGTGGACTGTTCAGTGGATGAGGAATTGGTTGGATGGTTGCATCCAACCGATGGTCAGATCCAGAGGGTAGTGGTCAATGGCTTGATGTCCAGATGGAGACTGGTGACAAGCAGTGTCCCTCAGGGGTCTGTACTGAGACCAGTGTTGTTTAATGTCTTCATCAATGACATAGATATGACTGTAAACACGAAAGTTACTTCTGACGAAAAATAAAACCAAAAGCAGTGCAAAAGAAAGAGAGCGAGAAAAAGGAAGACACTCAGTCACTGGCTGGGAAGAGCAGTGATAGCTTCCAGACATCCACCTCTTATGGGCAGGGAGGTGTCTGTCCAGTGCAGGCAGGGAAAGTCCAGATAATGATGGCAATGAATATTTTGCCATGCTTTTTTCCCAGCACTACACTTCTATCATCAGACTCGGTCAAACACCCTATTCTTGTTTCCCCTCACCATGTTTATGACTATTTGTGCTGACTGAAGTATGTTAATCAGGTGCAAATGAAGCACATTCCCTGGCCAGCCAGCTTCTGTGCACATCTGATTGACTAATATTAATTAGTAATTAAATGGCTTATCTACTTTGCTGAGCACTATGTTTGGTTTTCTGGGATATAAACTCAAATCCACACAACAAGAGGCAAGGGAAGCTGAGGGGGGAATCTCACACCAGTTCTAGTCGCTTCCCATGAGAACCTGCAACCATGAGAACTATGCTATCAAGACTTGCAGGTGCAAGGCCGCAAGAGCCTGAGAACAATGGCATGAGAACAAGACATGAAAAACACTGCCACAGAGGTTCTGGAAAACACAGTGTCAACAGCTCCAAGGAAAAGTTACAGAGCTGCAATAGCAGGCTATTACTAATGCATTACTGATGCTAAGGCAGTATGGTTGCTAAGGAGCTGTGCAACAGGGATATGCCTGAATTTTTGTTAATAGTTTGAAAAGCAGCTGTCATGTTCCCAAAAACGCACCTAGGATGCAGGTCACATCACTTCTTTCCTCACCTCACCTGCAGACTAACAACACTGGAAAGAATGGACGTACTTCTAAGAAGTTATCTATATTACAATGTTTTGCAAAGTTAAATTATTTAGTTTATCGTGGATTATTTCACTTATATTCGTGTAAGATCTGTTGGAATACCAAACATCAGTGTTCAGCATGCGTAACTCAAACACACATGTGTTATATCAGTGCTTGAGAACTGAAACACAGCCTCGGCCCCTCTCTCCTACAGCCAAATGACATTTTTGGAAAGGCAGACAGTGGACATAACCAAAATGATATCAGATTTTCTTACAGAATTATATCATTAATACTTAATTTGGTTAGAGTGCCACCGGAATTTTACAAAAAAAAAAAAAGGAAAGAAAGAAAGAACAGAGATCCAAACACAAACCATGATCTATCTGTGAAGATCCAGCTGGAAAAATAAGACTTGTGTTAATGACAGAAATGAATATATTTTAAGCACTTTCTTATGAGCAAATACAGACGCTAAAAATATTTTTTGTTATAAAGCTCACCTTTGAAAGAATATTTTTTGAAGTGATGCTGTAGCCTTTAAGGCTCTCGTGCAACTTCTGCAGGTGCTGCACAACTTTTCTTTGTTGCTCATCATTCCTCAGCTCTTCTTGCTTAATCAGAAAGTCGTAATGTTCTAGAGGTCCACTGCAAACCAATAAGGCTCTGGCACTGGCATCTGCAGGAGTACCAGCCACTGTCTTCTCATCTGCCTGAGTTGTGTATGCTGGAAAATGAAAAGTAGATTATTAACAGAAAAGTTCTGACGAGCATCCTCTTGTATTCATAAACCACACACGTTCTTAACAGTTTACACCAAGACGTATATACATGACTTACCTACACAACCACTAGGGGATGTTACCCCTTCGTTCTTCATTAAATCGCCTTCTAACATAAGCAGTAAACACCTCTAATAATGTTTTAACACTTATTTTTATTATTAACAAGCGCACACACTAGAAAGCCCAGCTGGAGAGTTGGTAAGATTCGGATGAGCTGTTGCAAGGCAAGTTTTGACCTTTTAGTGGTTTGGTGGTTTGGGTTTTTGCTTTGTTTGGGGTTTTTTTGTTGGTGGGGGGTTTTTTTGTTGTTGCTCTTTTGTTTGTTTGGGTTTTTTTCAAATTGGGGCAAGATAATTTAAAAATTCCAAAGGGCATTTCTCTGAAAGATTAATCCTTTAAAGAGGAGTGACTAAACTAGACAGAAAGAACTTAAAAACCAGCAAAAAGGAGACCAAACCAGGAGAGATGTAACTAGGAAAGGACAGAACATACAGGAGGACCAGGGCAGCTTGCTAAATCAGGAAGATCAGAAACTTAACAATGGAATACACTGAAAAGGTGTTTAATATCTTCTTTGCCTGCACTGTCATTTAAAAGGGTAAGTATAATCGTGAGTAACACAATTTGTAGCAGTGATAAAACAAAGATCTGAGTAGGAAAAACATATATCATAGTCTACATAGTCAGATATTTTGAACACTATGAGATCCAAGGAAATTAACCTAAATAAAGCTTTTAGGGATGAAGTTTCCTAAGCAACACAATGGCCTCTAACAGCTTTCTTTGAGGCCTCACTGAAGGCAGGTGAGGTTCCAAAATACTAGAAAAAATGAAACAATTTTTGTATTTAAAAAGGAGAGAAAGGCAAATCCAGAAATTCATAGGTCAGTCAAAACAACTTCAAAACACTCAAAAATACTGGAACAAGTACAAGCAGATTGGGCTGGGGTTTGTTGTTTTGGTTTTTTTTTAAATAAAGTACTTAACAAGATACCATAACAAATAAAAGGCAACACCAGCTCCTCAGGAACAGCGCTCTGATCAAGTAACGCGCTTAGAGGGTAGAGGAATAAAAATCCTAACCGCAGCACAACTTTGTCATCAGGTCACACAGCATTCCCACCTATAAAGTAGGAAAGTAAATTGTAAGTGCAATTACTTTTGAGCAAGTACAAAACCAGCTAGAAAACCTGTATGTATTGAATAATCACCACAGTTAAACTAGGTGCATAGCTGCAGCAGTTTCAGAGAGCGCTCAGAATCTCAGCTTGCTCCAATTCAGAATTTCCACTCATAACCTCTATATGGCAAAATAAAGCACATGGTCTGGGAACACAGATAATGCCAAGTCAGGAGGGGGCTGCAAACACCCTGGAAGACAAAGCAGTTCTGATGAGCTGGACACAGAATCTAATAAAAGAGGATGCAGTTCAAAAGACAAAGCTGGTGCTTAGGGGAAATAACCGAATTTAAAAGGCAGGGGGCGGGGGATGAGCTAAAGAGCAGCTCTGCAGAAAAGAATTCAGGGGCTACACTGGATCACAAACTGACAGCGAGACACCATCATAACACTCTTAGAGGAAAAACTAAACTAAACCAACTCAAGTACTATCATATATATATATATATGAGGGGCAATATAAGCACACATGAAAAAGCCTGTTCTGTTCAATGCTGGTATGGTCTGCCCTGGAACACACTTTTCAATTGTCACATCATGTTTCATGAGAGGTTATGACCTAAATTGGAGAGCAGAAGATGATTTAAAAGACTATTTTTTAAACTGTGGGTCACAACCCACAGAGAAGTTGCCACAAGCACAAGAGTTTGTAAGAAACATAAAATTAACGTGGCTATAAAAGAGGGGTATAAAACTGAACAACTAGATTGAATTATGTTTATTTATTGCAAGTATCACCTTGGTTTCTCCAAAGCAACACAGTCACTGTTTACATCTGCAGTCAATAATTACACCAAATTCTCCTGCCCTGAAGGAACTGAGTTACTGCCATGAATTAAAAGCAATTAGCTCACCCCTAGTAAAGAGGTTACGAAAAGAAATTTGAGTTCAAAGTCTGATATTTCGAAAATTTGAGTAAAACCTTTAGAGAAGACTAACAAAAAGCACATAGCTATCTCCAGATACACACAGGTTATTGAGAAAAAGAAATAAACTATATTTATACAGTTACCTTAATAACCTTAAATAAGGCCGTGCAATCGATTCACAGTCCAGAAGCTGTACATTTTTCACTGATGGGAAGTGGATTTTAAAAATAAGTTTGACAAAAATCTGTCAGGAACAGGTCAGCAATACATGATTCGCCTCCAAGGGGAAGGGGAAAAGACACAGATGATCTCTTAAAAGTTTTTTTCATGTAGTTTTCAACTGTTCCACTCCCACACAAAGTCAACCTCAGTCCTGTGATCTGGATCTCTAAACTTCTGTGCCTTCACAACACGTACAGCTTGATGGCTCCAGCAGCTCCAGGTTGAGGGACAGCCAGTGTCCCATTACACCTATAAAGCCACCACTTCCTACTGCTTATCACAAGATCGGAAGGAGGAAAAAAAAAACCGCGGATTTAGGGATAAGAAAGGGTTTGCTGCTCGCGACCTTCCTGGCCATGGACAAAGCACACCAGCAGGGCTGCTCAGAAGTCTGGTTTTTTATTACATATATTACATATACTCACAGCTAACCTTCCTGGGAGTGGAAGAAAATACTTCGACAGAGGTGGAGCACGCACAGGTGATGACACAGTGTGTCATGGGACAAATTACTCGCTGTTCTCCCAAAATAATATTGAACGCTGGGATTTAAATGTGATGGGGGTACACTGTAATACTCTACCAGGAGACAGCCAGGAACTGGTAAGTGATAAACTCAAACTTAAAGCTGCAAAACAAAGGCATATGTTCGTAAAAAAGGAAAAAATTCTGAATACACAGCAGAGGAATACCTTCCACAATTTTACATCAAGGAAACTACTGTTAGGAGAGTAATCACCTGTGATTCAGCACACTAATTGTAGTCCCACAGCCCTCTCCTCGGTATTGCAAAAGACAGATGTCCATTTATCTCTTCCTGTTTCATTACCTAATCTTCGTATTACATAAGCTGTTACTTGATCTTTATTAGGTCCCTTCTGAAATCTTGAAGTACCACACACAGACAAAACATCTTCTATCTCTATGCACTGTTCTAGATACAACTGCGGGAAAGCACATAAATTTTTTACTCACCGAGTTTTAAAAGAACAGCGTGAAAACACAGACATACCTTTACCCATAACCTTTCTCTCTGTGCAAGGCAGGGTTGGATGTTACCGCGTGTAGCCTGACATACGCCGCTTCTTTAAGAGTTGCCACCAGGTTGCAACTTTTTGTTAAATTCCTGTTCTTAAAGTGTAACCTCACTTTATTTCAAGCCATGAAATCAGCCGCTTGCATTCGCCTTTCTGCTTGCCTGTCTGAGGACCACAGGCCAAGCTGCAGTGAAGACCTATCGTGACACGCGGAAAACAAGTCATGCCTTGGAGAAATCCCATGGAAAAAACTCACTTACTGTATAAATGCCTAACGAAAATGGCAATCTGGAATTATAAAAATTTCCTTTAAAAAGGAGAACTCACACACCCTCAGTGAACTGGCATTAATTTACTGCCGCAAAGGTACGTGCCTACACAAAAATGCAAAAAGAAAAAGCGTTCTTAATGCCAGGGACCTTCTGCTTTGGAAAATAACGGCAAATTGAAAAACTAATCAGTATGTTGTCAAGTTTTCCTACTGCCACTTCAAAGCGAGGTCTGAGATGACACAGGAAAAAGGCATGTGAGTTTCAATGGCACCGCTCGCAAGAGCAACAGTCACAGCTGAGGCAGGCACTAGAGTTATTTATGCAAGAGTCCAATCTGAAATGGAAGCTAGATTGTGCCTATCAAAAACAGATCTTGACAGCAGCCAGGAGGGTGAGAGGGCAGAAGGGTAACTGAGTTAAACACCACTCACCCTGGTAATCCTATTTTTTTCCTAGTAGTTGGATTTCTTTATGATAATTCCCACAATAAAAATCCTATCTGATCCCTGTCTTTCCCATATTTCAGGACCTAGGAAAAGAACCTGGGCGTCCCTGTGACATGAATTTCATCTCTTTTCATGACTGCGGAAACTTGACAGATTTGAATTTATCGATCTGTGAGCCAGATGCAAAAGCAATGCAAAAAGATTTAATGTGAATTTATGATGATTATTCACCTCTGGGAGAGAAAAAGTATTTTACTTCCACAGATGAATTACGATTCGGTCTCCAAGATCCCTTACTGCCCTAAAATTAAACATCTTTAAACACATCACTAGAATTGTAAAGCTTTAAAGGCATGAGAAAGAAAAAACCATGACAGGTATTATCCAGCTAAATAAGCAAAGATCAAACAAATGGAACTGAACTCCTCTCCTTGCAGAAGGTAAACACCACCTTCACTAGAGGGTCATTCACATACAGAATAGAAGAAAATAAGTATTATTAATTCTGGAAACAAAGTTGAAACAAGCACTTCAAGGGATTGATGATGAAAAAAAAAAAACCCATCTTTAACCCTCATGCTGTATGTACATTTCAAACCATGACACCGTGGGAATGATCAGAACCAGTTTTCCTTCACGGAAATTGAGGCTGAAAGACAACATTGACCTCTCTAAGGGAAGTTAAATTTATCTATTATCCCTGAACTACCCTCAAGAATTGTGTCTGATTACAGCATATTTTGAGGAAAATACATTCTGAAGACATAAGAGATGGACAATTAACCATTTCCTATGACACTGTGCGTAATGGTTAGTTACTGTTTGTCTTAAAAATAAAAAGTATATTTCCAACTAATTTCTAACTGTTTGACAACTGCATCTAAATCAAACTCACGGAGGTTACAACTGCACCAAAGTTAACGACCCCAAAGTCACTCAACTGCCACCTTTGCTGACAGTCACAATCAAGAAGCTGGAACAGCTTCTGCTAAACCAGCATTAAGGCAACGTAGAGGAATGGCATCCGCTTCAATCACTGCTCTGCAGTTAGAATTCTGCCCTGAGAGGTTTCCACAAGCACTGGAATTTGGGAAAGGCGGCAGGGGTAGGGGGGTGCTGGTACAGGTAGTAGCAACTTTTAAAAATTGTTCTGTTTTCAACAATCCAAGCTGAAGTTCAGCCTATTAGTTTGGGCCACACTGCAGCCAAACTGCTTCAAAGCCCCAAACCCTTAAAGCAAAGCTGCTCGAATTGCCTATGAAACACACCTGCCGTGCTGGAAGGTGACTTTCAAGTCAGAAGGCTCTTTTACCAACAAGCAGATGGTGGTAAACTCATAATTAAGCTGATAACAAAACTGCTGAAAAATCTCTCCTTCTCAGATGCCTCCACAGTGATGTGGAAGGGTAATGGTACAGTCTTGTAGCTCAAAGGTTATTTTCCTGCAGAAGAATGGGAGCGAATGATTAGAGAAGACTTTTTTTTTTTTTGCCTGCTAGTACCTGTACTAGCTAAGGCAGGAGAACAAGGACTTGGACTGTCCTCTCATGTTTGTCGCACTATACGGCCTTAGATGAATCTCTCAAGCCCGATTTAGCCTTCCCGCAGTCCATTTGTTCGGGCAGTACATGAAGCTGTATTTAAGCTTCAGAGAAACACGTGAGCTGGAACTAGAATTCTGCTCTTTTTGCATACGTGCCTGTGACATTATTCTGAAATAAGATTACTTGTACTACCTCAGTGCACGCCCCGTTTAACAATCTGAGCTACAGATGAAAGTAGAAAGAGACAGAAAAGTTTATCAGTCAAATTGTAACTTTATGCAAATACTACTTCTGAAGTCTTTTAAATAAGGAAAAGGTACAAAAGTGTAGAAAGCAAATCATAAAAACAAATAAAAGACTATCGTAAACCAAGATTATAAATCAATTCAGTGATGGCGAGGACTACCTGTCCTTTAACATGGAAGATGTAGCACTACGTTTAAAGCCATTGGATTTGCTTAGAGAACTTTTTTTAAGTGGTAATATGTTGGTTATAATAAACAATCTACACAGATTTAAAGGGTTAGACCAATATCAAACAAATATAAACAACTATGGTGCTAACGGCAGTGCTCATCTGTTTTCCTCAGGGTGTACAAATATTGTACAATCACAATATGACAGACGTGAACATTTATCAACCCTCCTAGACCTCCTGATCTACTTTGAGACCTCTGGAACCCACCTGACGCCAAGTGAATTCTCACGCTTGTCAGCCTAGCAGAGGACAAACAGCTCTCACTAAAAAAACCCAAGACCTTTGCTTCCAACCTTAGCCGCAGGTTAGCAGGACCCGGCTCCCCTGGATTTGTGTATCGCAGTGTCTTTTACAGTAAGACTGCCAGACAGAGCTCGGCTGGTGTCGCACGCCGGAGGACCCCTGAGGGGAAGCAGTCCCTCAGCCATCACCCCAAGCGCAGTATAAGCGGGCACTAGCGCACCCGCCCGCCCAGCCCCCGGTGCACCGCAACGCCGTGCAC
>NW_010426750.1:5184-5584 GCF_000710305.1 Buceros rhinoceros silvestris | reverse complement strand
TGCAAGGTGGAGGGAAGGGGGTGACCAGGCAGGGTCTGCTCTAGGAAGGATGGAGGAGGAGGTACAGGCAAGAGCAACAACATCCAAAGGGAAGAGACAGACACAAGGCACCAAGCAGAGGCCACGTGCACATCCCCCCTTGCACCGAGGGAGAGCCCGACCCAGTACTTGCAAGGTGGAGGGAAGGGGGTGACCAGGCAGGGTCTGCTCTAGGAAGGATGGAGGAGGAGGTACAGGCAAGAGCAACAACATCCAAAGGGAAGAGACAGACACAAGGCACCAAGCAGAGGCCACGTGCACATCCCCCCTTGCACCGAGGGAGAGCCCGACCCAGTACTCCCCAGCCTGGGTAGGGGCAGGCAGCAGCCAGGGAGACGAGGGGCGGCGTGCCTGCCCATCG
>NW_010426750.1:4642-5015 GCF_000710305.1 Buceros rhinoceros silvestris | reverse complement strand
CAGGCAGAGCCGAGGCACATCTGTCGCAAGTGCCCTGCATTTCCAGGAGCCAGGGCAGGGAGCTGCCCCTCTTCCCGGGCCCCCACCAAGGACCCCTCTTCCAGCCATGACCCCCCCCAACCCCGGCAGCAACTCCCACCCTGGGGTGCCATCAGCTGCCCACCCACCTGAGCAGCAGCAAGGAAGCAGAGCAGGAGACGCCCCTCCCTTACTGGGGGAGGCAGGAGCTGAGCCCCAGACAGAGAGCACCCACCCCACCTTTCCTCTCTCTGCCCTACGGAGGGGAGCACAACCCCAGCCCCATGGTCAGAGCAGGGGGCAGTGCCACTGCTTTGCTTTGGGAGCAGGTTCATGCCCTGCTCTGGCAGGACTG
>NW_010426750.1:2780-4436 GCF_000710305.1 Buceros rhinoceros silvestris | reverse complement strand
GCCGGGGCCGTGCCCACCGGCGCGGTGTTCCCCCGCAGCCTCCATCTCAGAGAGGCTGTAGGCCATGGCCAGCTGCAAGTCCTCATCCTCGTCCTCGCTGTCCGTGTAGAGGCAGACAGGCGAGGAGCTTGGGGGCCGGTGCGGGGCAGGAGGCGGAGATGAGGTGGGCCGTGGGCTGGGGGAGGCTTGCTGCTCCCGCCGGGTCAGCTCCAGCCCCAGTGCCATGTCATCAGGAACGCCTGTGGGGACAGTGGCAGGGGACAGGGGTCGCACCCACTCCAGCTCTCCAGTGCTGGCATGAGGCTCTCGCAATTCCCTCCAGCCCCACCAATCCTATGCAGCAGAGTTGCAGATCAGGGCTGATCAGGGCTTAACCTTAAAATCAAGCCTGGATGCAGCATCCCCCGCCCACCCCAAAGAAGGAGAGCAGCCCTCACAGGTAAAGGGCGCTGGGAGGTGGCACTGCCAGACCCCAACAAGTCAGTCTGCGGTGTCATTTCTCACCATTGATGTGGACTGACTTCAGCTCGCCATCCTCCTCCACTTCCACCCGCTCCCGACCGTTCTCGATGATCCTGCAAAGACAGACAGACAGATGGATGGCCAAGGGCCGGGCAGCCAGAGCATTGCCGCAGCAAGCTGCAGGGTCCGAGGCTTGTCAATGAGGGGGGCCCACAGGGGCAAGGTGGGATGGTACTGCCCTCACCGCTTGGTTGTGATGCGCTTTCCGTTAACAAAGGTGGTGGAGGTGGAGACAGAGCGGAAGCCCAGCCCTGCATCAGCGCCAGAGCCAAAGGAGGAGGTGAAGAAATCTGGAGAAGGGAGCAACAAGGTTGGTGGCAGGGTTGGGGCACGAGGAAGGCAGGAGATGGACCCTGCGCAGGGGCACATGGTGTCCCGGGATTCCCCTTCCAGGTAGGGGCTGGCAGCATCTCCTACCTGAGGATCCTGGGAAGGAGGAAAAGAAGTGCCCTCCTCCATGGTGCCGGGGTCCAGGTCCTCTCAGCTCAGAGAAGGGCATCATCTCATCTGGAAGGCAGGACCAACCCCATCAGTACCGCCCTCGCAGCTTGATGAGCCAGAAGCAAGGCACTGCCGTGGGGACTTCCCTACGGGGCCAGCCATACACTCTGTTCCTGAGCCCAGCAGTTGCCCTGGGGCCAGTGAGATGCCTCAGAGACAGCCCCCGGCTCCACCCTGCCCCACACACACCAAATAAGTCAGCAAAGGGGTCTCGCCCTCCGAAGAACTCCCGGAAGACGTCGTGAGCGCTGCGGAAGGTGAAGGTGAATTCGGGGGCCCCAGCGCTGGTCCTGGAGCCTCCTGGTCCTGCTGGAGGAAAGAGGCTCAGAGTTAAATGGAGCTCTGGGTGGGAACCCGCCAAAGGGCAGGGAGCCCTGGGGGGCACAGACCCACAGCAGATCTTCAGACGGAGCTGCATCCAGAGATGTACTAACCCCATGTACATGGGGCTGCTCACCCACTCACCTGCCCCCATGAGTCCGTCCTTGCCATAACGGTCGTAGATATCACGCTTCTGCTCTGGAAGGAGAAGAGAGGGGGCTGTGGGGAAGCCAGCTGCCGGGCTGGGCAGGAGCATGGGTGCTTCCCGAAGCCAGGGGAGGTGCAGAAGAGCAGCGGGCAGGAGGAGTGGGG
>NW_010426750.1:1666-2678 GCF_000710305.1 Buceros rhinoceros silvestris | reverse complement strand
GCGCGGGGGGGGGAAGAAGTCCACCGGGCGGGAGGAGTGGGGTGGCAAGAGCCCCCGCCGTGCTAACACTCCCAAACAAATGTCAGAGCATCAGGTGAGGAGGCACAAGCCTCAGTCCACTGGGGAGGCCTCATTCCGGAGGCCAGCACCCCAGCATCTCTCTCAAGAGCCGTTTTGTGGAGAGGTAACCAAGCTGCACAAGCCAGGTGATAAAGCTGGAGGGACCGGCTGCATCCCAGGGACGACCAGGGATGCCACCTGAGTGAGCAATCCCAAGGGCGTGGGGGACACACGAGACAGCACTGTGGCCTCTTACTGTCCGACAGCACTTCATATGCCTCAGCGATCTCCTTGAACCTCTGCTCGGCGTACTCTTTGTTGTCTGGGTTTTTATCCGGATGCCATTTCAGCGCCGCCTTCCTGTACCTGCACAGATGGACAGCGATGGCCACACAGCAGCCCTCAGGTGAGGGGGGTCCTGTGCCAGGGACCCCCCTCTGAGCGCACAACTCCAACCCCCTGGGCAGGGCACCCCAAGCCCACTTCACCCCGCTCCCTAGAGCCTCAGGCATCAAACAGAAGCTTCCTGGGCTGGTTCTGCCTCCCCAGCAAATACTGGTGTCAGGACCCCAGCAGCACAGCCTGCACCCGCCCCAGCTGCCCTCAGGACGATGCTCACAGGTTTGCACTAGAGCCTTCCTGGGCTCCGCCATGGGTGTGCCAGGACAAAGGGTCGCCAGCGGACTCCTGGGGCCAGGTGAGCAGAAGCAATCCTTTCCTCCCTCCCGCAGCTACCTGGGGTTAGCCCAGGCTGCTCGGCTTCTCTTACCCACTCTTAGGAAGCTCCCCCCCAGCAGGGACCTCTGTTCCCCCAGTCTGCATCTATTGCCCCTCACCCCTCCACTGATGCCTCCCCCCCACTGAGAGCAGCAGGATCTTGGCAAGGGGCCAACCCGAAGCTGCCACCCCCCCCGCCACCCCCGGGTCTCTCCTCCCGTATGGCAGCTCCCGG
>NW_010426750.1:1144-1459 GCF_000710305.1 Buceros rhinoceros silvestris | reverse complement strand
AGGGCCATGTCCATGCCAGAGGACATGCTGCTCCTCATCCTCTGAGCTCCAGCTCCTGCCCCGATGCCAGCAGAGCCCTCCAGCTCTCTGCCAACCCCGTATCCTCTGGCAGAGAGAGGGAACGCTCCAAACACCAGCGGGATCCACCTTCCGCCTCCACCCCCAGCCATGGGCTGAGAGCGGGGACAAAGGGACCAAATCCCACCAAGAGATGCCTTTATGCAGCAGCAATGCCCAGCCCTGCTCTGGCCTCTGCACAAAGGAAACAAAGGCTGGATTGTCACCTCTGGAGCGGGGCCCTGTCCCCAACGGCCC
>NW_010426750.1:409-1047 GCF_000710305.1 Buceros rhinoceros silvestris | reverse complement strand
TGCCGCCTCGGGAGCGGGGCCCTGTCCCCACCGGCCCCACGGGGAGCTGCTGCCGAGCTGGTGCCAGGGGCTGGGGGGTGGCTCCGGCTGCTCTGCCCAGTGGACAAGGGCATGTCTGCCATGCACTTACGCCTTCTTGATGTCTTCGGCGGTGGCATTGCGGCTCACCCCCAGCGCTTCATAGTAGTCCACCATGTTGTGTGGCTGTCCCGCAGCGTCACTGCAGGGTGTGGGGGGAAGGCAACATCAGGGGTTCCGTAGGCACAGCCTGGCAGCACCAGGGTCAAGAGAGTAAGGGCAGGCTGCCCTGCCCTCCCTAGGCACCCCAGACACCCCACAGGTCACCCCGAGAGCGGCCCATTAGCAACCCCACTCACAGGTCCCCAGCACCCTTCCTGCGCCTCAGCCACCTGGGCGCAAACACAGCCCCAGCCAAGGACATCTTGCTGCCACTGTCCCACCTGCATCACCCCAACTTGCCCAAGCAAAGGGATGGGGATCCTCGCTGCTGGCCCCACTGCTCTGCCCCGCTCCCTCGCAGCTGCCCCCGCTCCTCTCACGTCCCCCCTGGGGGGCTCTGTCCTGGGGCAGCGCGGGGAGGCAGCGCGAGCAGCCCGCTAAGGTGGTTAGCGGCTGGG
>NW_010426750.1:0-265 GCF_000710305.1 Buceros rhinoceros silvestris | reverse complement strand
CTTAGCGGCTGGAGCGGATTAATGGCTCAGCTGAGACCCTCCCCGTGCCCGGGCACCCCGGGGCACTTCAACCAGCCAACCTGCTCCAGATCGGGGATGGGATCGGGATGTTTCTGCTCAGAATCACAGAATCATTTTGGTTGAAAGAGACCTTTAAGATGATTGAGTCCAACCATTCTCCCTGCACTGCCAGGGTCTCTAAGCCACGTTCCTCAGCTCCACATCTCTATGTCTTCTAAATCCCTCCAGGGATGGGAACTCCACC
>NW_010426749.1:10292-10544 GCF_000710305.1 Buceros rhinoceros silvestris | reverse complement strand
CGGAGCGGGGAGTTGGAGAAAGACGAGCTCCGAAAGTTGCCGAGAAAACTCAGCGGAAATTCGTACTTCCCACACTGTGCCCTGGGGGACCGGAGGATCGGATGGAGCGGGAGACAGGGAGGACGGCGCGGCGGGGCTCAGCCCCGGCAGCGAGCAGGGGCGCAAAGTGGGAAAGTAGGAATTGGAACCGGCTGTAGCTGCCTCCCAGCCACATGGGCTGCAGATAGAGCTGCGCATCTGGGAGGGGGAAGG
>NW_010426749.1:0-10120 GCF_000710305.1 Buceros rhinoceros silvestris | reverse complement strand
CCCCCTTTTTTTTCCTTGCGTTTAGAAACCTGCCAAAAGCAATAGTTACGGTTTACCACCGGTTAAGGACTTTAGCCACCTATAGTACATCAAAGAAGCACGTACTATTCATTCTTTGCACTATCCTGCCCAGTAGATTCCTGACAGAACTGCCATTGAATTTGCAGTTGAACATAGCTCCCGCTCCACGAGGGACTCATCAGCGTGATCAATATGCTCCTTAAAAATAACTCCCTTTTTAAATAATCTTCTTTTCAACAGCATACAAATTCAGAGTGAAAAGAATGTTTGAAAGCATACTGAAAATAAAATAGACTACATAGGCACCCGTTCAATTACTTGCCTTTTTTTCCTTTTGGCACTTTCTGTTTTCCTATGATGTTGCCAATGGGATATATAAGTGTTTACACGTAGGAGAAAATGTCTAGATATGAAGGGTGTACAAGATTGTAAAGGATGATGAAACAAGATAATGCCCAAAATACCGAGTTGTAAATTTAATAAATACATTGGAAACTGTGCAATCATGAGAAGTTGTATTCAACTGGGCACGCTTTGCATACACTTCTGGAATAAAGCAGTGTACAAGTCATGCTCCTTTCTCTTGCTGGAAGGCAGGATAGAGATAGCTTTCCTGTAAGCTTTGTTTTTAGTAGCCGTGTCAACATGAGCAGGTAGCATGGTGTAGTAGTTTGTACTGGGTCCCTGTTGTCCACTTTCATGGAGAGGTGTTACTTTGAGGTAACTCTGATTTGGTCCTGCTTTTTAGAGGTTAGAGAGTATGAAGTGTACTCCAAGCCTGCTCTAGAACACGAAGCATTGTTCTACGTGGAGGTGATACACAGATTGGTTTCAAAAGCACACTAGCAGTTTGAAGAAACCTTGAAGAGAAGGGATAAGGCTTGGTTCAGTCAAAGGAACATCGCTGTGAGCGTCTTAATTCTTAGCTCTTGTAGTTAGCTGAGGCTGGGCCTTATGAAGAAGAACCTTTTTATAGTGGTAACTGCATTGTGCTGTGGTGGAAACTCATATTTGGGGCACGAGAAGGGTATTTTAGATAATTTGGATAAATTTTGCGAATATCTTCTAAAATTAAGTTAGCAGCTCTGAATTACGACTCTCTCATTGGGACTGTGAAATTGAAAGCTAGATAATTTCTTTTGGTGAGAAATGGCAGTTGCGTATACAGTCTTGATAAGCTAGAAGATTAGCTGAAAGATTAGGTACTTATACCCAAAAATCTGCTTATGGGGAAGGCATCATAGTATATTGCATCAAAAATTTTGAAGCAAAACTGGTGGAAATCAGAGTTACCAGATTCCAGAACTTGCTGACTTCTGCAGACATGCACTATCTTGTCATCAAACAAGTATGGTCTTGGATTAACTTGATCTAAAAATGTGTCCTAAAGTGTTGCTGCATTGTTTCTGAGGGTGGACACAAGTTTGTCTCCTTCTTGAGTAAAGTGGAAAGTTTCTGTTTTGATTATTTGTACCTGCTCTATTTCGACAGTACCTGCTTGATTGTAAGGTATATTTTTCCTGAAATAAACCTGAGAAAGTTTCACAGGAGAAACTTTTTGCTAGCCTTTTGTCTTCTTTTCCCAGGCTACAAACGAAGCCCATCCAGCATTTCTTCCTGACTTGAATGTCCATGGGTTAAGAATCCAGACCTTTTAGCTAAGTCTCTTCCTTATTGAATATGTTCTCACTTACTTGCCAGCTTTTTCTTTTCATTATCTATCACATCATGTCTAATACTCAGGACGAAGTGGAGGGATTTTTTTTTCGCCCTACAAAGACTGTGTGGTCTTTGGTTTTTTTTCTCCTTCTCAAAGCCACTGCAGTGCAAGGGAAGACATCCTGGCTCTCAAAGTTTTCTTTAATTCTGAGCAAAGCCTACTTTCCCCCAAAACAAATTTGTTTTGCTTCAAATACTGGAATTTTGGAAAACCGTTCTGTATAATAGTATACTTATTTTCTCTTACTTTTTTTTTTTTGAAACATGCATAAGCTTATAAGGACAATTTATGAACTGTCTTTCCTGTAGAAGCACCATAGATCTTTTTCTAATCATGTGTCATTGCAAATACTAAAGGTTTAAGTCAAATTGTGTCTTATGTATTGCTTTTGATTAATGATTTCTGACACTTAGCCAACATCATTATTTTCACCAGGTTTGGGACGTGATAAGTGACAGGAATTTAATAAAAGGAATTTACTAGTGATTCTTAAGAAGAGAATTCATCACACGCTTGTTCTCATGCTGGAAATATTTTATATCAGAGACAATATAAACAAATACAGTGGGGGTTTTGCTGATTTTGTTTTTTAAATTCAAATAGGAAGTTATTATTCAAAGTACATTAGGAGCACATCTGTTCAGATAAAAGATTCCACATTTGTTTTCCTACTTTGGAATAGGACCTTTCCAGCTGCAGTAGTTCTTGTTTCCATATCCAAGCACACTATAACATTTTTAATGCATGACTGAGAAAGAGTGATCTTTTTTACCCCAAACTGAAAAAGTATAAATCCAACTATGAAAAAATGGGGGTGGAGATGGTAAAAAGTAGCTTATTACTAAAAGCTTTAAAAGTTAGCTTAAAATACACCTTCATGTTTGTATTTGAAGTACAAGGACTTTTAAGGGCCAAGAACGAAACTATTGATATGTATCAATTCCCATGAAGATTGTGAGAGGAATAACCTTAAGTAAGGTTTTGTTTCATGACTAAATAGTATCCATATGTTTGTTATACCTAAGACCAGCTACCCCTATGATTTGCTTTTTTGTTACTGTTTTTCAATAGAAGCAATCTAGTGGAGATGTTATCTAGAGGACTGGTGGCTGAAAGTGCTGAACACATATTGGTAGGCAGAATGCAAAATGAAGTAAAAGAAGCAGCATGCTCAGTGTAGCCTATCCCAGCATGTACTAGGACTGTGGCAATATTCCCATGAGAAACTTCCATTAAACAAAATGACTCTTTCTTGATTCCAGCATAAAAGAACTGGTAAGTTTAAGGGCTGGTATCTCATAGCTTTTTGTAGTTACCAGGAGTGGTAACTGGTTATGTGGAACTTTATCTCAAAAGAGGAATTTTTCACTCGTCTGTACAATACTTCTGCCCACGGCACATCATGAGTGTTTTCACTGAATTTGTACAAAATGGTTTTAAAAGTGTTAGCTTTAAACTTTATTTCTCACTCATCCAGCTGGCTTCATAGAAAATTTAAACTATTCAACTTTAGTGTCAGAATTCCCATTTAAATCAAGACAAAAACCTTCTGTAAGTTGATATGTCAATGTGTTCGGTTGGTTACGATATAAACACTTGATTTGGAGTTATTTGGCTTACACTATCATTGGAAGTTGTAGTATACATTATTACTTTATGAGTCATGCTAAGTTTTCCCCCAGGTAAGCATAAATTAGAACAGAAAAGATACTACCCCTTTCCTGTTTTCTAGATGATAAAGTGTCACTGTATTAATTTATACTTTTGTAGGTATCTGCTTTTTAAAGTGATAAAAATACTATGGAGCACTGCAAAGTATTAACAGAACAGTTTGTGCACTGTGTCCATGCAGATCATGGAAGTCATCACCATTGTTATTCTGTATGTCAGTGCTAGTAATGCAAATACCACAGAGTAGGAAAATATGGGAATTCTAGTGCCTAATATGCTAATTTTGTTCCTTTGAAAGTGTATAAACAGTTCACTGATGTTGTATAATTTATGTTGGTTGCATTTACTGTAGTAATTGACATTTTAAATAAAAATTCTTCCTGATTCGATGGTTTGTGTTCATTTGTAATGAAATGTCACTTGCCCCATCTATTCAGAAACAAAGCACTACTCCCAGGCCAGCAGTTAATATTACATGCCTGTTCTGCTCCATGGAACAAAAGCTACCAGATGTTCATAGGTACCTGATCCCTCCATCCACAGAGGTCTGTGGCCTGCAAGGCTCTGCTGATTGCACATATCTTCAAATGTTTTCAGAATTAAATATCTGAGTAAAGTATTAGTCTTTTTTTTTTGTTAATGATGCTAGTGTAGACATGCATTTGCCATTGTGTGCATGCTCTGTCAAACAATCAAAACCCACTGAATTTCACATCATGTGTAGACTTCCTCTGGGCAGGTTCCAGGATTTCATGATTATAGCAGTTGGTGCCTTTGTGCAAATTAGTTTACTGCCCAAGTAATTTCAAATCTGGCTTGTTTTTTTGGTTTGTTTGTTTGTTTTCCAGTATAGACTGTGTAAAACAAATTTTAGCTGTATCCACAGATAACAATTCACATGTTCTGTCTGCAAGTCAAAATTGGTCAGCTCAATCTATGCAATTAAATGCAAATCAAGTAATGGATGTTGTTGCTATACTACTAGTATTTCATAACGGTAATGGAGAGTTGGGTACCTGTAGTGATCTCTGCTAGTATGGATCCCTTACAAATTAGCTTTTGTGAGTTAGCTGACATACTTGCAAAAGTTTAACCCATTATTTAGCTGATATATTTTGCTTTATCCAACACTTATTTCTTGAGGGAGAAACCCTTTAATGGAAGTACATACTTTTTGTGTAGTTCAGCATCTGTGACAGTAAGAAATGAGAGAGCCCTACTTGTGTACTTAGGGTAAGAGTGGTGTAATTTATGTAAAACAAATGCTTATGTAGCTTATGCAGAGCCAATTAGATGTTGCAGTGTCTGCAATTCTTTCGCGTGATTATCTGTTTATATACTGAATCTTTGCAGTATTGTTAGACCAATTTTCTTATAATGGGGTAACAAATCAGGCAAGTGTTCTTGCAAACATTTTCTTCTTTTCTTTCTCCTTAAAAGGATATGCGTACTTACAGCAATCTCTTTCACAATGGGTATACTCTCTTGCCATGATTTTGCTGTGATAGATGCTATTCCTATCTTCCCATAATTTGGAGAGTCTGTAGCAGAAAAAGCCTAGAACAAAATATCACTTGGACTGGGACTTCTATCACTAATTGGTAAAACATGTTCTGATAGATATGTAGAAAATTAGAAAATGCTCTACTCTTTGACTCAGTTGACCTATATTATGTTAGGAGGGATTGCTCAGTGTCATTTAGTCCAGCCTCCCAACTAGGTCTGGTTGCTAAGGACTCTGTCAACCCCTTGAGGATGGAGGTGTTACCATGCCTCCCACTGCGTAGCTGAAGACAACTGTCTGATGGCTAAACAAATCCTTTCTTTTCAGTCACTCCTCATACAATGACATGCCTCGTGGTCCTTGGTGGCCCTCCTCTCGACTTGCTTCAATAGGTCAATACTGTTCTTGTATAGCTAAAAACCGCAGGGCCACTAAGATGATTTAAGAAACCAGAGCATCTGTTGATGAGGAAAGACTGAGATAGCTGGGACAGTTTAGCCTAGAGAAGAGAAGGCTCAGGGGGGATTTCATCAATCCGTGTTAATACCTGAGGAGAGGGTGCAAAGAGGACAGAGACAGGCTCTTTTCAGTGGTGCCCAGTCACAGAACAGGAGGCAGTGAGCACAAACTGAAACACATGTGGTTCTCTCTGAACATCAAGTAAGGATCGAGTGAGGATGATCAGCACAGTTTGCCTGAAGAGGTTGTGGAGTTTGCATCCTTGGAGATATTCAAAAGCTGTCTGGACAGCTGTCTGGCATCCTGTTCTAGGTGACCCTGCTTGACCAGAGGGGTTGGACCAGATGACCTCCAGAGGTCCCTTCCAAACTCAACCATTCTGGGATTCCAAAGCTGAGTACAGCATTTCTGTGTGCTGTATAAAGGGGAGTAATCACTTTGACTTACTGACTACACCCTTGCTAATCCAGCTAAGTATGCAATTGGCCTTCTTTGCTGGAAAGGAACACTGCTAACTCTTGTTCATTTTGTTGCCTGTCAGGTCTCCCATATCATTTATGGCAAAGCTTCTTCTTAGCCATCTTAGATTGTACTGCTGCATGTTGGTTATACTGTCCCATGCGCAGGACTTTACATTTGCCTTTTTTCAATTTCAAGTGGTTTCAGTTGTCTCTTGTCTCAAGCCAGTTGAGGTCCCTATGAAGATCAGTCCTGCCCTCCAGCATATCAGGTGCTTCCCCATGTGTTATCAGCCATAAGCTGCAGAGTGTGCGTGCTTTCCCACTCTGGTGCTTGTTAATAAGGGTGTTAAAGAGTATTAAACAATGTTAAAGAACGGGAAAGTCACTCTTTTGATACTTGGGGGATGGCCACAGTAACTGGGGGATGGCCAGTTGGACTTAGTATTAGGGATCAGAACCCAATGTGTCTGCAAGTTCAACTGATTTTCTATCTGCTTTATTCCACTTTATTCTATCCACTTTATTCACTTATTTAGCCTGTGTCTTAACAGCTTTGCTATAGTGATATCACAGGATGCTGCTGAAGGCTTTGATAAAATCAAAGTAAACATAGCATTTTGCTCTCCCTTTATCTATTGAGACAGCCACGTTATCACAAAAGGCATTTAGTTTGGTTACACCCAGTTTTTCCTTGATGAATCCACACTGGGTATTTTCAGTCAAAATTTTGTCCTTCATGTGCACAGAAATTGCATCCCGGGGGATTTACTCCATAACCCTCCTGGGACCAGAGGCGAGGCTGCATGGCCTGTATTGGTCTAGATCCTCATTGCACTCCTTGAAGGTGGCCTTCTTCCAGTTATTGGGGACCTCCAACAGCTGCCATGGTGTTTTGAAGATAGTAGAGAACAGCCTTGCAATGAAATCAGCCTACCTGGATGCAACCTACCTGGGCCCCCTGGACTTGTATTGGCTTTAGTGGTTCCTGATTTGATCATTGTCTGTTATGGGTAATGCTTCACTTCCACAGACCCTGCTACTAAGATGAAGGAGCTGGGACACCTGAGAAATAAAACCTTACCAATAAAACCATGGGCTCAAAGGCATTTAATTTAATACCTCAGACTTTTCCATTTCCTTTATCACAAAGTCCCCTGCCCTGTTAAGCAGTGGTCTCACCTCTTCAGTCTTTTTTGTGTGAGCTGCTCTATTGATGCCTTCCCCATTTTTGCTTTTCAAATCTCTAGCTGGTTTTGTCTTCAGCTGAGCTTTGGCTCTCAAGTCTGCATTGCTGCATGCTCAGGCAATGTCTCCCTTTCTCTAGGTAGTCTGTTTCTGCATCCATCTTTTGTGGTCTTTTGCCAGAGTTACTTGTTTTACAGGGTGTCAGAAAGGACTATTATGTGCTTTGATAAGATCAAAGCCAGCTCTTCTGGGCCTGATTGTCCTTCATGGCAGTATCCCTTGGGTCTTGCCAAGCAGACCCCCAAAAAAGGCAAGATCTGCTTTCTTGAATTCCAGGATTGTGATTTTTACAATTTATGTTGCTCACTTGACTCAGAGTTTTCAGCTCTACAATGTTATGGTCATTGCAGGTAAGATTCCTCTCCACTTTCACAACCTCAACTGGTTCTTGATTGTTCATGGAAGTGGGTCCAACAGAGAACCTACTTAGCTTGTCAGTCACCTATGTAAAACTTTGTGATCAACAGATCTCATCAACATGTGCTCCCAATTCTTTTTTCATAATTAGTATACATGAGGCTTAAATAACTTAAAATTATGTGCTGGACCCTGAACCAGAATGACTCAGCATACCTTGGACGTTAATAGGGCCATGTGCTCATGTGCTTTCATCTGAAGATCCAGCCTCGAGTCCTAGATAGTTTTTAAGCACATGTCTAGAAAAACTGACTAGTTCATCATCAGGTTTAGTCATCTGCTATCAAAGTGTGTCATATGAGTCCATTCACATCCTTCTGAGAAGTTATTTCCGGGGGGGGGTTGCTCCTTTTGCTGCTACTGAAAACATCTTTGAGAACATTCTGGCTGTAGTAGGCCACTTTACGATTTCTGACATAACTTCCTCCTATTTAGTATGCATTTCCTCTTGGGGGTCTGAATTATCCTTTAATGTAAAAAATTCTACTTATCCTTTGGTATGGAGTGTTCTGGTATTTACAGGGAGCCTAGTTCTGTCCCTTCAGGCTGTTTTTGCTGCAATAAACAATCCAACCTAGTTTAAGCTGCCATAGGCAGATATACTCTTGATTCCCGTGTAGAAGCCAATGTGCCTCATCTATGTCTTAATTACTCCTTCTTGGATATAAGTGATAGAAATCTACACCCAGCTCCAGATAAAGTCTCTTTAGTGCCTGAAGAGAGTTTCATATGCTTTAAATTATCCTTGGTTTGGAATCACTTAAGACCTTTTCGTTCAACCCTTTTCACTAACTTGTACATTTGTGTCATATGTCAACAGTGACACCTCTAGATTTAATTGAAAAATCTGTAAAATTTTGTCATTGCTTCTTAATATCACATCTTTGCTATATATGGCAGCACATGGTACTTAGAGTCATAGTTTTTAATGAAAATGGGCAGTAAGGCAGTATTATATAATCCTTTAGTCTTAAGCGCCGATCACTTCTATATAAATTGGCCTGTGGATATATGCATATTTAGGGGGACAGACATAAACATTCTTTCTCTTAATACTGCAGACAGGGAGCCTCTGAAGCAGAGAACTACGTATCTTAAATCTTATATTAGGAATTGCTCTGCGTAGCTAATTCCTTTGTTTAAATAGCTTGATAAAGTGTTTGCAGAGTTTGTAAAAGACATTTACTAATTAAAATGAGAATATCTAGAAAAATGAAGTAGAAACAAAACCATTGTAGCCCTTGCATTCTTTTATTTTTATAAATATTTGCATTTTGATTACACTGTACTTAATTCCACATGATGAAATGTGATATTGGATCAAAGATGTTTCTCCTGCTGTAGCTGAGACTTGTTTAAAATGGCTGATTTGTTGGTAGTATTCCATTATACTTCAAAGTATTGGGTTACAGATTACTTTAGCTGAATATGTTCCAGTTAGCTCTAAAAAACCAGGGCATTTTCCAGCATTGTGGACAAAAGAGAGGCTTGCTGTGATGCATAGCTTAATGTATAGAGTTGGTGAGGAAAGAGTTATAAGTAAGGTACTTAACAGAAATAAAAAGTTACTCTGATATTCTCAGGCTCTAAGAACAATGTAGGTTAGATGATAGTAGTGCAAGGTGGGTCTAAAAGTGGCTGGAAAACTTACATCTGATTTTTGTTTGCAATTATTCTAAAACTTGTTGGGTTCTGCAAGGATTTATCCTATGTCTGATGTGCATTATTATCTGCCATTAAAAATCTGGAAGATGGAATAGAATATGCTCGTTTGGTTTGCTGGTAATGCTACACAGAGGAGGAGCTGTAGATATTGGAGGTTAGGGTCAGAGTTCAAATTTAACTTGACAATGAAATAGTCTGAGGAAAAAAGTAATTCATAATCCCAAAAATGATATGGTGAAGGGGAGAAGGTAGGCAGGGAGGGCAGCAAGGATGATGAGTGTTACATCAGTTTCGTAGTAGAAGAGGATATGTAGGCTGGTGTAATGTGCATGACGGTTGTTTTCACGACTATGTGAAGTCTGAAAAACAAGGAAGTATTACTTTTATTTTTGGGGTGGTTAACTGAGAAACAGAACTTCATAATTTTTGAGCATCTTAATTTGAGGGGCTCATCACCTGTTTTATAGTCATTAAAATTTATGTAGTATTTAAGTATTTAGTATATAGCTTCTGCTAACTGGCATCTTTAATTTAGAGGCCACTTCTTTTGAAAATCAGACTTCCCAGATGTTTCAAATTACACAGCCATGAAATAAAGGACTCCAAAGTTGTGGGGGTTGTGCATTGATCTGTGATAGAGACAAAGATAGAATCTGCTTCTCTGCGGCAGCATTTAAGTATTTGGACTAAAGAAATGCTTCTTCTCCTTAACCCTTCCAGTTCTTGTCTCCAGTGCCATTTCACTCTCCTGCTCTTGAGTTCCCCTGCCACTACCCCAAGATCCCTGCTCATTCATAAAGGATTATACAATACTGAATATCAGAATGTATGTAAATATATGTGTACATACATGCTGACAAGATTTGATGGCACCTAAATTCTGAAGTATGTTCAACTTTTAGAATCGTATTATATTTTAATATATTTTTATTTAAAATATATTTAAAATATTTTTAA
>NW_010426748.1:0-200 GCF_000710305.1 Buceros rhinoceros silvestris | reverse complement strand
CCAACCTGGGTGTCCCCCCCCTCGGGGGCCACCCCACCTGCCTGTCACAGGACGCCCCCACTCCCAGGCCCCCCAATCTGGGGTGTCCCAAGGGTGTCCCCAAGCCGCCCACAAGGTCCCCGGGACACCCGGGTCCCCCACCAGGAGGTGCCACATGTCCGTCCCCCCCCTGCCATGTGTCCCCCCCCGCGTGTCCACGC
>NW_010426747.1:0-224 GCF_000710305.1 Buceros rhinoceros silvestris | reverse complement strand
CCCCTTTGGCTGGGGGCCAGGAGAATCCCCGCCCCCTGGAGGTCCGCCTGGTGGCCCCGCCCTGCGACCCCCCGGAGGGGCAAGACGAGCTGGAGCTTCTCTGCCTCTATTGGAGCTCCGCCCCCAAGCGCCTGCAGGTCACGTGGTGGCACCAGGGGGCGGAGCTCCCCCCCCAGCCCCCCCCAGCCGAAGGGGGGCGGAGCCTGCTGAGGATCCGCCGGGGG
>NW_010426746.1:12574-12783 GCF_000710305.1 Buceros rhinoceros silvestris | reverse complement strand
CTGCGAGCCCCAGCCCGCAGAGCCCCGCTCCTGCCGCGGCACCGGGAGATGCCCCCGCGCTGCACCGCGGGCACACCTGGGTCTCCCGCTAATTAAATCACGGTGCGATTCCCGCAGCGCAGCGCAGCGGGTAATTACAGAGAGCGGGTGTCCCCAGAGAGCCCTGGGCTCGTTAGGGAATGGCGGCAAGTGCTTTCCGGGAAGCAGGA
>NW_010426746.1:11640-12259 GCF_000710305.1 Buceros rhinoceros silvestris | reverse complement strand
CCCGCGGGCCCCCTGTGAGCACGTAGCGGAGGGACAGTGGCAGACGTCGGACAAGTATCCTGAGCCTGGCAGGAGGGACTGGGGACGTCCCAGGGGGGCATCACACCGAGGAAAAGACTTTTCTTCCCTAAAGAGGAGCTGCCTACCAGGCACGTAAGAGCTGCTAAGTCACCTACAGCCCTTCGGGGAACTGGGGCAGGAACAAGAAACATCTGCATCCTCTTTTCAGACTCCAACCAACACTCACCACACTCAGGATGACTGGAAACAGATTTAGAGCAGCGGTTAGTGACGTCTGCTGCTGCTGCTTGTAAGCAGCACACGCCTGCTGCTGCCAAACGAGTGCTAGTTCAGACAAACTTGCCTATGCCAGTGCTCCCACCCCGCCTTGCTGCACCAGGTTTGGTCCCTCCATCCTGTGCCCCAGGAAGGACAGAACAAAACCACAGGTTGTCCGGAAGAGTGACTGCTCTGCATGAGCCAGGGTCCCTCGTCCCCTGGAGCAGGCACCTAGAGAAGGAAGGTGCCACTGTGTCTCTGCTCCAGCTACAGTCCCTTCTGACCACCTCCCGCAGTTTCAAGCTGAAATCGGGGCAACTTGCAAAACCCCAGAAGACAG
>NW_010426746.1:4879-11492 GCF_000710305.1 Buceros rhinoceros silvestris | reverse complement strand
AAGCAACAAGGTCCACATCAGCACTTTTAAGAGGATGTTGTACCGTTCAGCTTGCACTTAATCGCCCAAATGACTGTCAAGAGAATACCGGAGCGGTTACCAGAGGCAGGCAGCGGCAGGGAGAGGCTCTGGGCTGCAGCAGTGGTGGGATGTTAAACTGCATCTCGGCAGCAGCCCGCAGTCCCCTCCGCAGTGCAGTCAGTCTCGGCCTCCCGCACCTCGGGCGGTAAAGCGGAGGGGGGCTCCTCCGCCCCCGCCACTAGGAAAGAGGCACCATCTCATCCAAGTGACAATATAATTTTGTTTATTTTCCTTTAACGCACTGCTGGTTAAAACTGCCAGACAGTATATTTCAGAACATTCCCTCAACCAAACATCCTGGGGAAATTAAAAAATAAAACCGCTACCATGTACCAAAAATAAAATAACCCGCCCCCACACCCATCTTTTTCCCCAAACGAGTCCCTGCAAAGCCACTGCAATCAGAAATAGACATCTGTGCTTTTCACCCAGGGCCCAAGCTTGCTGCAAAACAAACTCAAAAAATGTCACTGCAAGTTGTTGTAACACAAAGCAATGGACAGTAAAATAAAAAATCCTCCTTAAAAACCCTTTGTACTGGCGAAAAGTGTGGGCGGAGACCTCTCCCCACACTGCTTTAGCCTTCACAGACAACTCAGACCTGCAGCTTCAAGTAGTTTGTGATGTGTCCTTAGTGCCAACGGCACGAGTCACTTCCCTGCACAGCCGGACGCTACACAGTGGTGGCACCACCTGCCAGTGCTAAAAGCTGTCATGACAATGGGACCCAAACCACTGTCACCCGCCCAGCATCTCCCAGTCCTGGCTACCGCCTCCTGGCACAAAGCACAAACCCTGCCTCTGCTCTGACGGCCTCTGGGGCTACTTTACCAACCTGGCTGCTTTTTGAGTGGGCAACCCCCAACTCATGAAGGCCCCATAGAAACCACAGAGAAGTAAAGCCGCCACTTGCCAGAAAGTTTCCAGATTCTGCCTCACTCCCGCGCCCCAGCTCAGGAACTTCCAGCGTGACAGAACAGCCACGGAAGGCCCCAAAAAAACCCAAAGAGAAGAAAAGCCGCCACTTGCCAGAAAGTTTCCAGATTCTGCCTCACTCCCGCGCCCCAGCTCAGGAACTTCCAGCGTGACAGAACAGCTGTAGCACAGGCAAGCACATCCCCACCACGTGTGACGGGGAACAACTCCAGGGCAGAGATCCTGCATTTCCTAGATTCACGCTCTCCCCGGTTAAACTGGTTTGAGCTGTACTTTGCCTGTTGCCTTGAAATCTTCATTACACAAACTCTTTAGCAGAGACCTCTGATGCTTGCAAAAGATTATTCACATTTTCTAATCAGCCAGCACTGTTTCTAGGAGGGAGGAAAGCACTTCTGTTTTTTGATTATTTTTTTTTTAATTATTTGTTCAATTCAAAAAATCCTACTTTATAAAAACCAACATGAGGCAAGAGGGATTTTTTTTTTTTTTTTTTTTTTTTTTTTTTAAATAAAGCACTTTTTGGGAAAAGAAAAATCAAAACCTATCACCAACCTGCAGTAGCATCCCACTGATCAGACTGGGGACAGCATCACCATATCCCTCCCCCTCCCACATCTTCCCCCCAATCTCCAAAAATAGTATTTAATATACAGCATTAAACTCTGAGCAAGCCAGAGTCCCGGAAGACATGGACCTGCTTTCACCTCTCCCACCCAGCCCAGCACCATTTCTGTGTGGTTGCTACTATTCTCCTGGGACAAATCTATTCAGATGAAGGTGAAACACACACGCCCCAGCCCCGCTGGGCAGGGCATGGAGCAGGGCTGCAGCACAGGAGGCGTGTTCATTTCTGAGCCGCCACAGCTCCAGCCCAGTGGTGTGTTTGTGCCGTTGAGAATACTTGTCTGAGCCTATCTGGGACTGGCTAGTGAAGGCCAACCGGTGGAACCAGGCTGATGTTACAAGAAAGCATCCTTGGATTGTATTAGACTTTGGTATTTGTTGTGGAGATGCAGGAGCACAAGCAGGTAAATTAGTTCAGTGCTGGCCCAGCTCCTGCTTCCCTTGGATTCTCAGCAAGGATATTTCCCTCCCTGCCACAAAAGTGCAAGAAGCAGACGGATCTCTCCCACATTTGAGCGCCAAACAGAGCCTGAAACACTTGGTACTTTGCAGCTGCTCAGAATCTGTCTCACACTGGGGGCTGAAGCTGCTCTGCTGGTCCTTTCCCTCCTCCTGCCATTTTCCAACAAAGACTGGCCTGTTCATCCCCAGCTTCCTATATCAAGGCATTTCCCTGACTACTGCAATCTTATTTCAACTTAAAGGAAGGCCAAGAGACAAAGCACAGGTCTCTTCTCCCTGTTCAGAAACAAACAGTGTGGGGCAAACCCTCTGCGAGTGAGTTTGGGGAGCAGGACTGCCCAAGCCACACTCTGTACCCAGAAGCTGTAAGCACCACATGCCTACCGGGACCTAGCCATGACAGCTCTGAGCTGCAGACACGCAGGAACTAGACTGTCTGGAAGTTCTCCATCCTGCTTTCAGGAGATTTCTGGGGGAGACCAGACCCGAAGGAGCTCTTCCAGTTCTTCTGTTCCCTGCTAGGCTTTTCTTCCATTCACCTAAAGGGCTGGAACCAAAGATACTAGCTCACAGTTCTCTGCTTCAGCTGTGACCTCCAGAGGCTGTCATCCAGGGACAGCAAGACAGTCCCCAGCTGACCACAAGTGCAGGGAATGCCAGTCCCTTGGGGAAAAAGAAAAAACCACCCAGAAGCTCCTCAAAAAGAAAAAAGAAAAGAAGCTTCTTCAAATAGACTTTTATTCAAAGCCTGATACAAAGGCACCAAGAAGAGAAGGGAATTATTTTGGCTTTCTGCTCACTGCCACCTGGGATGCTCAGAAAGGTCAGAGCTGTAGTTGCAGTCACACACACACAAGAGGAAAACAGCTTCAAGTATAAAAGGAGGGGCTGATGAGGGGGTAATTAAAATAGGCTTTGGAACCACTATGCTGAGGCTGGATCCAGGCCATGGATCCAGGCCATGATGGACAGTGTCGTCTTCTCTTTATCAAGTGGAAGCTTTACTAAAATTGCCTTATCTGCCCCTCTCTACACAACTGCTCCATGGATCAAGCCGGGGTCTGTTCTGACCCAGTTCCCAACACTGCTGCTCAGGGACACGCACCTCACCTGCCTGCTGCTGGCGGGAGGCAACAAAGCACGAACCCGTCTCAGTTAAACAACATCATGGATGTTCTCTTAAACACCCAGACTAGAAAGCTACAGCCAACCCAAACTTTTTCTTTCCCTGGTCAGGACCAGGTGCCTCATTATACCCATCTGTCTGGCTTGCCGGTTCCAGACAGAGATGGCACGAGTGTGCCATTCCCGTGAGGTGCTCACTGGTTATTCCCTACCATCCTCCTGTGTTCCCATTGGCTTTATTTGAAGGCTCCTTCCGAGGCAAACCTGTCAGAGGAGGAAAACTCTCAACCAGGAAAACTGCTCATAGCACCCTAACAGGTCAGAAATCCCCCAACCACCCAGACACCAGCTTTGTAGTGACAAAGATGCATAAATTCAGAGCCAAAACAACTAAACTGAAGCCGTGACGGACGAAATATTCCTCCTCCCTACCCTTATTTAAATAAGACAAATTCATCTGAACTGAGCAACTGGAATACAACAGATCACAAATCGCACAGCTTTGCCCTAGTGCAGCTGATGGCACCAAATGGGTGCCCCGGCTGCCAGGAGAGGCAGGGATAAACTATCCTAGAAGACTTGTCTCCAACTCTTGCACACTCCTTTTCTGATGCTAGGCAAGGTGCAGAGATTACTGGGTGAGCCACAAGATGCTGAGTGATTCCTCGCTTCCAAGGATGCTCCAATAAAATGCAACCCGAAAGGCCTGGAGGAGAACAGCTCCTTACAGAGAAGCTCACTTTTAAGTCCAGGTTCTTTGCTTAACAAATCAGGGCAGTTCATGCTTCTCAAACTGATAAAGATCTAAATATCTTCATGCTCCAGTTAGAGCAACCCCAAAGCTGGAGGATCTCTGCAGGCACCATCACCAAATGAAACAGAAATCTTACAAGAGTTTTGTAAGTACTGGGATTTTAACAGCAGCTAGAACAGAAAGCAGATGACATCAAGCTTACCACCTTTTCATTCTAAGGTTTGTTCTTAAGATCAGCCCTCTCTAAAGCCTGTCTTCTCCTTCCACTGCAGCAGGGACCCTCTTGCTTCTCCCAAACTGGCTGTTTCCACTTGTGCAAATGGAGAGAAGTTAATCAGGGTCCTACTGCTTCCGTTTTAGCTCACAGACTGGCTCAGGGTCAGGCCCACAGCAGTGATGTGTGCAAAGGCAAGGCTCAGTGCCACTGCTGCAGAGAGCAGTGCTTTGACACCTCCCCCAGCCCCCACTCTGCAGCCAGTGAGCTGACAGCTCCTATCACAGCTTGAGGTTTAGGAGGAGGCGAAGGCTTCAGCTCCTTGGGCCCAGCAGAGCAGAAAGGCTGCTCTTCCAGTTTCCTTTCCAGAAACCAGGGAATTCTCTGACCCTTCTCAACTCAAAGGCTGAGCCGCTGCAAGGAATCAAACCCAAGAACAACCACTAGGAAAACTCAGGCCCAGAGAGAAGCATCAGCAAGGAGGACACAGCTCTGGGTAAAGAGAGAGCACTCCTGAGAACAACAGAGACAGCACAAAGTAAAGTGTTCTGTGAGGCCAGAGCTCACCAGCATCAAAGCTGACCCACAAGGTCACAACCCTGCCTGGAACAGAGCCTGCTCCAGCTCCAGCACACGGAACACCTCCCTACCCGCCGCCAGCAGTGCACAACATGTCAGACCGTGGGAAGGCAGCTCCTCGGGGCCTGCAGCTCTGGATCAGCAGGCACAGCGAGGGCTTTCGCTCTGCTCAGCCGCTGTCAGGCACTCACAGGCTCTGCATGTGGAAACAGAAGCCTACTGCAGAAATATCCCTGGGGGAGCTAGACGACCTTGTCTCCAGTGTTCTCCTCACTTCCAGGGCTCTGGATGGCAACAAACCACCTTGCTCTACAGTACTGAAATGCTGCACATCTACTCCTTCACCACAGCGCCTTGATACACAAAAGGCCAGGCTAACTGAAGACACTAACCAGCTCTGCTGCACTTCTGACCACTGCAGGTACCCCTGGTCCCTAAGACAGTGAGAAATAGCTCACAGGGAGCATCCACAAGGTTGCTCCACTCTGTCTTACACCACGGGTTGTTTACAGTCACAGGGCAGAGAGCTAACCATTAGCAACACCAAGGAACAAGTCCAGAACCTTCTCTTCATCTGATTCTTATCTCCTTCCAAAGGAGAGTTCACTTACTAGAAAGGGCAAAGCAAGGAACTGGGTTTAAATGAAACCTTTGAAAAGAAAAGGATATTAAAGGAAACAAAAGCCATAATCAATACAGAAAATAAGTGCATCTGATCAGACGCTAATGACGTCAGCGTCTCACAGGCTACAGCAGAACCCTCTGTGAAGGACCTAACATTACAATTGCCAAACTAGGAAAGTCTCTCCCAACTTGTGCAGCAAATCAGGCCAGATAAATCCCTCTGCTCCTGGCGCAGTCTGCAGTCTTAGGAGGGGAAGGTCTCCACAGAGGCTGAGCAGCTAGCTGGTATCTTTGCAGGCGAGTACCATACATTGTGTTGCACATATTCAGGGAGATGCTGAGCCAGGCTCCATCCTCCATTGTCAGTCACCCAACGGCACCACAACGCTTCCATGCTCCCAGGCAAAACATGTACCCAGGCCTGGATTTAAGAACTGCTTCCCTGCTTAAGGAACTGTATTCCACCCAGCAAAGGCCACGGTCTTGCAGCACGTGGTTTTCTGTCAGTGTGAGACATGGCCCAGACTGGTAGCATCTGCTTTCGACAGCCCAATACAGAGACAGCCAGGACTCAGTTAACTCTTGGATTCCCCAGGGAGGATCAGAGGCTGCACATGGTGCAAAGGGGAAGGCGAGGGCCTCGCTGCTTGCTGGCAGAGGCAGGTTCAGCTCCCTCTTACCTGAACTGCTATTCATTCCAAATGAATCTTTTTTTTTTTTCCCTTAAATTATGAACAATATGGAGAAATTGAAAGCAACCGTGTTTGGTCCGACTCCTTCCCTCCCAGCCCCTTGGCTGATGCTCTGTGGGGCTTGCTCTCACAATCGGCAGAGGCAGAAGAGAGTAGGAATGAAGACACCAAAGGCCACCAATATAGGAAACATGAGGCTGCTGTTGTCCGAGGCATAAGGGTTTGGTGTGCGTGGGCCTGACTGAACCCGGTTCTTATTTGCCTGTTTTTTAACACTGGAGCCATCATCATATTCATCTTCATCATCATCTTCCTCTTTTTTCTCCAGACCCGGGTGCGGCTGCAGCTTTGGAACATCTGTTGGGCAAGACAAAAGGTTGCAAGGAGGCAATCTGGGAAATCACCTGAGTCACCACCTTCCCCTCTCCCCAGTCCCGTATGAACAGAGGCTACAGGGCACCTAACACCACGGCCAGATCAGCCAACGAAACAGGAATATTCTCGCTCAGAGGCTCACAC
>NW_010426746.1:0-4786 GCF_000710305.1 Buceros rhinoceros silvestris | reverse complement strand
ACTCTTTCCTTCCTCCATCAAGCAAGAACTTCTAAAGACCCAGTCTGAAAGAAAACAACATCCCTCCACCCCATCTAAGTGTCACACAGGAGGAGTTACCGCACAAAAGCAACTTAAGCACGCACAGTCAGCTAGCACAGCGAGATTTAGTCAAGAACACGCACCTGCTGCCTGCAGAAGCAGCAGATAGAGGTGCAAACAGGAACAACCTTTTCCACAAATGGTGGTATGTGACATCACTGCACCGCTCAACCCCACTCAAATCCAGTCCTCTGAGCCTGAAGCTTGAACTACAGGTCCTCCATGCAGCAAGATGCCACCTGGGCACAAGGTTACGCACCAAATCTTCAGCAGCACTTGGAAATCCCTCACCAATAGTAAAGCAAACTGATGCTCGGTCAGAGACGGGTCCTAAACCTCCCCTGTTCAGGAGCCAGAGGGGCTGCAACTCCAGCACAGACTTACAAAGAGGGTGAAGAAAGAGCAAGGACTTCATTAGCACTCCCCACTGCTACTCAGAGGAACTGATACCTGAGAAAAAAACCCACTGCTTTGTCCTCGAGCTGAGAATGCAAAAAAAACCTGCAGGTAAAAAACACTTATCTACTAGCTAAGAGATCTCTGTACATTACTTGTCTGCAGGGCTGCTGCTGACATCAAAGGCCAGAGGGAATTTATCTGCAGTCATAAGCTAAGACTGACCAGAGCTGTTCCTTTCTCCACTCCACTCCACATGCCGGAAGACCCGAATCAAACTGATTTTTCTTATTCAAAAAATGACACAGCTTTGTGCACTTAGAGGAGTAGAAGGACACTACCCAGCTACATCACTGCAACTGCACTCTGTGGGAATTTGCTGAGAGAAATAGTTCTGGCAGAGGTGGGCCAGCAAGAGCTATGATCTCATGGTCTGAGAAGCAACAGGCTGATCTCCAAGAGGGAAGAGCCTTCTGGCTCAAAAACCGTGCTTACCTTCCACTGTTCCTTGCAGGATGTATAGAGCACAGATTTTCGGATTGTCATAGTAGCCCTACAGAAAGCAAAGAAGGAAGTCAGTGCTGCAGCTTTGAAGCAAAAAAATATTCTCCTCACCTACCATCCCCTCTTCTTCCTCAGCCATGTGATGCAGCTGCGTGCTGAGGGAGAAGGGGAGAAGGAAGACCAGGGCTCTGCGCAGAAAAGCTTATTACCTTTACAAACTCAATGTGGAGCTTCCCCGTGAATGTGGAAACCTCTCCCTGGACACTCAGTTTCCCCTTTTTGATGCTCATAGGGATGATCTCATCGTGAGCTGTGCTGTGTCCAACTCTGTCAAAAATGTCCAAGTCCTTCACCACCACGTGGCCATTCAAGCGAACATCAAATACCTTCAGGGTGGAAGAAATGACAGTGTCAGAATGGATTCAGGCACGTGACTGGTGTGAACAGGAACAGACCAGGAAAGGTCCCTGCTTGTTCTCCACCCAGAACCAGCTGCACACACTGACCCACCACACATGCTCCACTCCCTCGGGAAGGATCCAGAGCCCAAAAGCAACCAGGTAAAGACACTGAAGCATTAACGTTCCTTTCAAATACTCTGAAATCTGCCTCCTTTAAAAATAATCCCTACGTCTGCTGTTCAGAACTGAGAACAGCACAATTTTATTATGGTTTATTCATAATTTTTCTCTCACAACTTACTTTCCACCTACTGGCTGAGGACCTGATCCTACCACCCCGGGGTGCCTGCAGCACACCACACCCTGGGGAGTTAAGCCATGTCTAACTAACAGCCTGCAGCAGAGCAGAGGAAACAAGCTGGTGAAGGACACGGGCTTTGAAGGAGGTAAAATGTTGAACTGCTCACCACATCTGTGAATTCAGAATGAAAGTCCTCCTCAGGGCTGTAATGACTCAAACTTCATTCAGCACCTGGGGAATCCCAGCAGAACCACATGAAGGAAGAGAAACCAAAGATGCCTCAGCCCTTCGGTTTAATCTGAGGCTGCTTTCTGCATCCATTCTGTAAGCCAGTCCCACCAGTTCTGTTCCCTGAAATACTCCTCTGGCAGGAAGGCAGCACAGTGCTTAAGGAGAAGGGCTTTACTGAAGCTGGTGGGAGTCGGAGGAAAGCCAGACTAAAACACACCACTTCTCTCCCAATTTATCACAGGGACACAAGTTCTTTATGCTTCTGCTTCCATGTCTGTACATGAGAGGTTTCAAAAGTGGACAAGGATTATTTTCTCTAGAGAGCAATAAAGAGGGTTGAATTTAACTCTGTGCTTTCCAGATCACTTTGAACCAGTATCAAGACTTACTACATTTGTAAAAATTGTTTTGAGTAGATTGAGTCAGGGAAGTGATCGGGGTTAAACAATCTGTGCAATACTTCCACCGGCACAAGCATGCTGTCAGGTCAGGAACAAGTGCTCAGAAAAAAGGCCAAAAAACCTTCTCAAAGCCAGCAAAGCCTACACAGATTGTAAAACTCCATGTTCAGTTGCACGTGTTTGAATACTTTGTAATGCATTTTCAGGCCAATTGCGTATCTGGAACGTGAAAGAGAGCTCAAAGTTTCAGTGCCCAGGAGAGCTCTAGGAACTAAGTGAACCTTTAGTGCCTTACTTCACTCTTTTCTCCAGCATGCAAAGCAGCAGAGGCAACCTGAACCCACACAGTCTTAGCCAGGAACTCACATCAAAGAGACAGGCAAGGAGCTATTACTTACCTTCTGTTGCGACTGTGCAAAATAGACCTCTGCAAACTTCAACACCAGCACGTAGTCACCCTCTTCTTTGATGGGAACTTCGTAACCAAAGGTTTCCTCATTGTAGCGTTCGGTTTGGTACAGAATCTGATCTTCTGCGTTGGACCGCAAGATCGGCAGCTTCATACCATAGTCAGAAGCTGGGTGTCAAGCACAAAACAGCGAGAGGAAGGGTTAATTTACAAGGCACGTGGAATGATGTACTTTACATACTCTTGAAGTGCTTAACTCTCTAAGCGGCATTAGCACTTATGCCCTTGTCAGACCTGCCTCCCCTCCTCGCTCTGACTCGGAGGCAGCACCACTGGAGGGGAAGCAGAGGTGAGCCACAGCCCCAGAACCCAGGTCCTGCAGAAAACCAGGTCTGGACCTGCTGGAGTCTAGGACACAGAGGACTCACTCCCACCGTTCCAGAAAGACGAGTCTGTTTCACAAGCAGGGCACAGAGCCAAAGGACTTGGCCATTGGCTCCTGCTTCAAGGAAGATAAACACCTAGGATATTTTTATGTTTTTAAATTACAAACTCTGCGTATAAAACCAAATCAGTCAGTGCAGAACTGACTCAACTCATTCATTCAACAGATTCGACGTTAGCAGTCGAAGGCAGCAGGTTTTCAAGACCCACCCTCGAGAGAAAACTTGGGGAACAGCTCCATAGTGAAAAGCATTAGACATCTTACAAAGCCCTTCCTCTCACCACAGCCACGCAATACCTGCCAGCTTCGAGACAGGAAGAAGGAAGCAAGAACGACACGCAAGGGTTTCAAGAGCACCAGCAGTTCTCTCCGCTGCTGTTCCCACAGCCACCCAGCTGAAATGGGTGCCATCTCAGGCATGTGAACAGCTCCCTAAGAAGGGCCCGACAACATTCCCAAATGGGACAACAACTGAGAAAATAACAGAAATCATAGAATTTGCCTCTTCTCAGTTGTGTCACCACCTCTAGAGCAGCCCTCAAAAGAGCTTAACCCGACTCGACATTTTATTGTGTTGGGCTTGCTGTATAAACACAAACTGAGGTGTGCCTCGAGAGCTCTGAACCAAGTAACGGCCCAGCGAAGCAGGGGCAGGAGGGAAGACTGTGGACACCACCTGCCCGCTAGCACTGCAGGCAGAAGTTGGTCCAGACAAAGTTCTCTGCTGACTCTTGCCACTTCCACCCCCATTTCCATGGGAACAGACACTGCATCGGCCAAGACAAAGCAAGAACTACTAACCCAGCACACGTTGCCGAAGATGGAGCCAATGCAAACGAGCAAGAGGAAATTAATGCCAGTTCTCCTGTTTCACACAGAGCTACTCAGGCCGTCTTCTGCTTCTCTTTACCACTCGAACCCAGACGCAATGCTGAAGACTGTAATCACCAGAAACACAGAGGGTGGAAAGTTTAACCTACCCTCCCACACAGATAATGCTGGCCAGCTACAGATTACAGCGACAGTAAATCAAGCCAAGGACTCCACACAAGTCACTATTAGAGGAAAGCCTGCACTAGAAGAAAGTCCTTTAATAGCCAAGAAGGTAACCGGAGAGGAAGACCTGTCACCTGCGTATCAGAGGGCTGTTGACATAGCTGTGGCAGTGAGCTCGATTTTACAGCACTGGGTGTGCTGAGAGGTAGTTCACAGAGAGATGAGTGGTACACATTAAGCTGCGACTCAACTATGCTTGGCACCTGTCTATTCGGTAACTGCCATTGGCACATTTTGTCCTTTAGGGCACAGCATCTGAGCGGAGGCTTGGAAAAAAAAAAAAAAGGTTTTAATTTGCCCAGAGGCAGTGCAGCCCAGAAACACCATCCCGAGGTTTCCTCCCATCAGCCACACACTGCTTGCTGTAGCCATTACATGCCTATCAACACAGAGGAGCCCAGCCTGTAAACTGAACAATGGTGCAATAAAAAGCTTTTGAGGGAAAAGCAGCTGAGAGCTCAAAGGGGTAAAGTCTCCTCTGCTGTGCCTGGCACTGCTGGCTGAAGCAGGATTACTGAAACAGCCTGCTGTTCAGGAGACACCACAGGCTTACCCCAAAGT
>NW_010426745.1:0-2752 GCF_000710305.1 Buceros rhinoceros silvestris | reverse complement strand
AAGCAGCACTGGGGGTGGTGGGCGCACGCACGGGCACCCCAGCACCTTCCTGCTCCACGTGCTGGTTTGTGCTTGTCTGCTGAACGTCTCTGGTCAGCCGTGGGACATGTCCCGGGGGTTTTTAGGAGTGTCTGGGCACCTGCTACTGGTTCATTAGGTGACTTGTATCCAAACTACTGCATAAGCCCTCGTTTCCCTTTGGAGAGAGTGTCCTGTGCTGCCTCTGGGAGGGCTGGTTTGTACCGGAGAGATCCGGATACCGGAGCAGGAGGCAGTGAGGGCTGGGAGAAAGCCTATCTCCTCCCGAGCCCAGCAGTGCAGCTGCCGACTGACGTGTCCCTCCTGCCGAGCACAGACATACCTGTGTCCTACGGCACTGGTGGGAGGGGGTACACCCACCCCACACAAAGCACAGGGAGTGCGGGAGAGCGAGCCAGACGAGCGTGAGCGCACCGAGCTCTGCTCTGCCCTCATGGATGGAAACCTGAGACCTCTGATTTTTCTGTGCAAAAGGCAGGGCTGCGTGTCGGAAGGGGTTTGCTGAGCCTCCAGAATAAACGGCGGGCACTTGGCTTGCTGGAATCCCTCCCTGAGGGCTGGGAAAGCCCTCGGACAGGGTGAACCAGGGGCGCTTTGGGGTTGAGCTCAACGCAGAGCAGGGCCTCCCTGGGTGAATCCGTCACCCATGGCTGTCTCTGGTGATTCAGGCGGGGTCGGTGGTCCAGGGTTTGCTCCGGATCAGACACGTTATCAGCAGGTGCTCGTTCGCACAAGCAGCCAGTGTTACCCACGGCAGGACGTGCCCGCTGCCAGACCCTGGCGTGGCTGCAGATGTTTTGTCCGAACTGCCCGGAGCTGCTGGCCCCGGGGGCTGGTCCAATGGCTGTGCGTGCCCCCGCGGCGTGAGGAGGGTCGGGCTGCCCAGTGCCGGGCGCTGTCAGAGACAACCCGTGTGGAGCAGCAGTGGGAGAAGCAGAGGGCGCATTTCAGCGTTCACTTCCCTTCGGAGGGGTGAGGCAGCCTCCACCCTGCTGCAGTAAGCAGCCCGCGCTCCTCTTGCTGACTCCTCAACTGTCATCAGGCGTGTTTTTCTGCGGTTTCCTTTGCTGGTTGGTTGGTAAGTGGAAACTGTGGAGGGGAAAAATTAAGTATTTTAACTTTTGCTGAACGTGGGGAAGGGACAAAATAGAAGCTGTAAAGGTGCAAAGACAGGAAGGTTCCAGGACAGGAGTCAGCCACAAGAATTGTGGCTTTGCCTAAATACAAAGGAAAGTCTACACTGCCAGAAATCGGGATATTAGGGGTGAAAATGCGGTCAGGTCTCCCTTGCGCGCCTCAGACAGCCACCCCGTAGCTCGATAACGGGATCTGTGTTCTCTGTAGCCCTGCTGGAGGTGGTGTGTTTCACCCCACGGCCACGGTGTTGCACTGTCTCCTGCGCTGTGCCCTGCTGCCTCGCTCCCTGGGCTCGGGCTTGTACCAGCGCAGCTGGGGGAGCCGGCCTGACCCTGGCCGAGAACAAACACCCAATGGCTCCGCACCGGGACAGAGCCTTTGATCCCTCATCGGACGCTGTGTCCTTATGGACAAGGAGGACAAGCGCTGGCGGAGCAGCCAGTGAGGCCAGGCTCAGCAGCCCCGCTCACCAGGGGGACACGGTTTGTGAAGCAGAACCCCCTCAGCCCCAGAGACCCGCTGACCTCATCCAAACGAGCATCCAGACTAAGGGCTCTGCTGTATCTCAGCCTGAAGAGCAGCAGGAGAGAGGGGAGAAGAACTGCAGCCTCCTTGTAACAGGTACCTTAAGAGTAAAGCAGGTTTTCTAACACTTCCTGCCTTGCTGTGTTCCTTCCAGGGTGAAAATGTCTTCTTTGTCATGACGAATCTGATTGTGACCCCAAACCAGAGGCAAGCCACGTGTCCTGAGGTAGGAAGAACTGAGCCCCTTGGCCCCCAGACCCCTACAGAACCGGGGGTAAGAACTGACAGAGGACACCCGGGCAGCACGAACACAGAAGGATGACAGGCACACGGTTTTTCCCTGTAGTGTAGTGTCTGGGTTGGGAAAATCGAACTGGTTCCTGCAGTCCTGGGAGGTTCCGCTGTCTGTTCCCAGAGACACTGATCCTGTAGAGCCTCGCTGGCCTCAGGTGTTGGACATCTGCCCAGCTGGAGCTGAGACCAGAGCCGCGATTGCTCGGGGTCAGAAAAGGCCACGGGAACACATCTTAGCGGAGACTCAGTCTGGTTACGGGAGAGGAGACTCTCCAAGAGCCTCATCGGGGCAGGGCTGAAGATTCAGGCTTTCCTCAGGAGCGGGGGGGTGCTTAGTACCTTCCAGAACGTGCCTTATGGGCCAGAGGCATGAGCTCTTTCTGTGTCATGTTTAGATGTCCTCCGTGGAGACACGGTGCAGGAGGAGCCTGGGGGAGGAGGACACTGGCCGTCCAGGGAGTGTTGTCTCCGTGTCTCTGGTTTTCCACACCGAGCAGAGGGGCAGCCCAGGCCAGAGCAGCGAGGCTGGCCAGCACGGGCTGTCCCCTGGCGGCTGCGGTAATGCGGCGTGCAGCCCGCAAGGGGTAGTTCTGAGCTCGGGGAGCTTGTAGCGTACATCCAAAGTCGGGTTATCTCTTGAGGTGAAGAGCTGTGGCTTCCTGCGGGGGTTTGGCGAGTGCTGGGGGTGTCTGGGTTTCTCCACAGCCTGTCCCTCTCCGGTGGCAGGACACGGTAGCGGCACCGCGGTGGTGCTGCT
>NW_010426744.1:1594-1821 GCF_000710305.1 Buceros rhinoceros silvestris | reverse complement strand
CCGTCGCCCCCAAAAAGGCACCGCAGAAACGGGGAGAAAAGCTCCAAAACGTGGAATGAAACCTCTTGAAGTGGAGCAGGACCCTGTGGGTCACCCGAACCCCGGCGTACGGCCAAGGGTCGGGGTTTTTCCCCTCCCAATTTCCCCTTTGGTGGCGCCGGGTGGAGGGTGGAGAGGTGACATGGGACCTGACCAGGCTGGTGAGACACCCGTGGGGACCCGGCAAG
>NW_010426744.1:540-860 GCF_000710305.1 Buceros rhinoceros silvestris | reverse complement strand
CCCCGTCCGTCTCCCGCAGGACCTGAAGATCAAGAACATGGGGTCCTGGGCGAGCCTGGTCCAGAAGCACCCCACCACCCCCTCCTCCACGGCCAAGTCGTCCAGCGACAGCTTCGAGCAGTTCAAGCGGGCGGCACGGGAGAAGGAGGAGCGGGAGAAGGCGCTGAAGGCGCAGGCGGAGCAGGGGGAGCGGGAGAAGGAGCGGCTGAGGCGGGAGCAGGAGAGGATGAGGTGAGCCACCACCATCGTCACCTCCATCGTTGTATCACCGTCGCCATATCGCCGCCATCATCACCCCCCCCATCACCATATCACCACCA
>NW_010426744.1:0-309 GCF_000710305.1 Buceros rhinoceros silvestris | reverse complement strand
CATTGTATCACTGTCACCATATCACTACCATCACCCTCACCATCACCACCCTATCACCATCATCACCTGCACCATCATCACCATATCACCACCCCACCCTTTGTCACCATGACCCATCATCGCCGTATCACCACATTGTATCACTGTCACCATATCACTACCATCACCCTCACCATCACCACCCTATCACCATCATCACCTGCACCATCATCACCATATCACCACCCCACCCTTTGTCACCATGACCCATCATCGCCGTATCACCATCACCCCATCATTAACACCATCACAAACCCATCATTACAACCA
>NW_010426743.1:1689-5325 GCF_000710305.1 Buceros rhinoceros silvestris | reverse complement strand
GGTAGGGGGTGCTGAGGCAGAAACCCTGCCGGTATAAAAGGTAACATTCACTTTTCTGTCGTACCATGTTGTCCCCGTCTGGTTTTACTTGGTGTTTGGCGGACAAGTGGCCCGAGATATCTTGTTGTCCCTGTCACCTCTGTCCAGTCCATGCTTTGGCCAAGTAGGTGGAGATTTGTGGATGCTGAGGGGCAGGGTAGGGGGTGCTGAGGCAGAAACCCTGCCGGTATAAAAGGTAACATTCACTTTTCTGTCGTACCATGTTGTCCCCGTCTGGTTTTACTTGGTGTTTGGCGGACAAGTGGCCCGAGATATCTTGTTGTCCCTGTCACCTCTGTCCAGTCCATGCTTTGGCCAAGTAGGTGGAGATTTGTGGATGCTGAGGGGCAGGCGTCGCATCCCGGGTGGATCCATGAGGCTGGAGGAGCAGAGGAAACCAACTCACCTGTGGCACGAGCTGCCTTATGGGACTTCTCCCCAACGTGCAGCAGGAGGAGTTTATAGCACCGAAGGATGCGCAAGGTTCACGCTGAAGCTGGGGCACTGGGTATATGACTGTGGCTGTCACACGAGGAGATAATGGCAGGATTTTATTGTTGCTGGGTGCTTGGTGTTTTAGCTCAACGAACAAGGAGAGAGGCTGCTGGCCGCAGAGCTGCGATCAGCATGCCTGTGCGGTGCTGTCTGTACATGTTTGTTGCCAACCTGCCAAGCCCCTTAAGCTGCCCAAGAGTTGTAAAGCTGGGACATTTGGGGAGAGAAAGAGGGGAAGGAAAGAGAGGAGGAGGATGAACCTCAGAATTTTGGGGGATTGTTTTTAAGGCTGGGAGGGGAGGTTGCTTCATCTTCAAATTACTATACTGTGCCTGGAGAACACAAGGCTCAAAGGAGAGAAAATAACTAGGAGGCAGTTGCCCATTTCTAGATCTGAGTTAGTTTCTGTAGCAGAAGAGGAGTTTGGTTTGTCTCATGTGGAAATACTTGCTCAGGGCATGTGTCCAGGGCCTGGTATTAAACTTTTAACACTTTTTCCAAAACACGCCCCAGATTTTAGGAAATCTTTTAGGAAAATCCCATTTCCGTTCATCTCTCTGCTGTAAAGACAGATCGGATTCAGATCTTTCAAAATCTCCACGGTGCTATTTCAGGTTGGGCTGCCATTGAGCTAATGTATTTGGTAGATTTAATTAAAGGAGGGGGAGAAGCACTAGAGTCCCTGCCAAATGTAGCTGGAGTCTAAGTTCTGGCACAGGAGCCTGATGAACCCTCTCCAGCTCTTTCTTTCGTGCAGCTTGGGGCTGGGGAATTGAGCAGGATGGCCTTGCTGGCTGGCCACGGCAAGGAGCGTCATGCAGCCCAGCCAGCAGCTCTGGCATGGGGCCTCACGGATGTCCTGAGGGGTCCTCACATCCACCCCGCACCACCCACTTAAGTTTATCAATTATCTTTTTCCTACACAGAAGGCACTATTACAGAGCTGCTGGCTAAAAGAGTGAGATTTAAAGTAGAGGAGGGGGAGAGAGAAAACAAGAGGGACCACTTTGCTGGAAGCATCCTGTGTACACACGTATTGAAGCTGCCAGATCCAAGGGACATACCCTTGAGCTGTTAATGGCAGCCAGTGCTAAATTCAAGCTTTGGTTCCAAAAACTTTGGGTGTCTTGGCCACCCGGCTCTCGTTTTAACTCTTCCCTGTCTGCCAAAGGGCAGGTTCAGTAGCAAGCTCTGTGCTGTCTACGATGGAGATTGCCTCTTGTCCTAGCACAGGCCCCAGGCAGTTTGCATGACAGCTGCCCCGTGACCTTGTAATTTATTATCGGGGAAACAAAGGACCCCAGAAGCACCACGACAAACTGATTCAGTTGAACCCTCAGCGTGGGGTGGGAAGGTATAAAATGTATAAATCTGTCATGCACAGACCTCCCATATGCTAGTCCAAGGGCAGTAGGACCCAGGTGGGTCCTACTTCTCCTCCCCATCTCCCAGGGAGAGGAGCCAGCCATTGGCTCTGGCCAGGGGAGCAGCTGCTGCAACAGACCAGGGACCCCCACACACACTCAGGACTCCACTGCAGCTTGCGAGTCAGTGTACCCTGCCGCTGCCCCTCGGTCCCTGGCTGCCTTCTCTCCTGCTCAGTCTCCCTTGTGTTGCTCCTGCTCTGCTCTGCTTTCTGCCGCCACCTTTTGAACATGGCCCCTCTGCTCCTCAGAGCTACCTGTCCATAAAGTGGGTCCCTGGTTCATCCTCCATGCCCTGGCTTGACCAGCTGTAGGCAAGGGACCCTGCTGCTCCAACTGGCACAGGTGGGTGGGCTGGGAATGCTTTTACTGGGTGCAGTGACGAAGCCTGGCACCAAAGCCACCACTGGGCCACTGTAGGCTTGCTGACACAGACAGGAGACTTCCAGCTCGCTTCCAAATAGCACTGGGGTTTTTTTTTTTATGGTTTTTCTACACTGATTGCCAACTGAGTCATGTTCAAAAATGCAAGAGTGGCTGGAGAGTGAAAATTAAGTTTCCTTGTTACCCTGAGGAGTCCTGCGGTAATTGGTCTATGGTTGTTGGCAATGGATTATTTATTTTGAGAAACCCTTCTCTTTACTAGTAAACACATGCATTCCCCCAGCCCTGGCCTCGCTGGATAGGGAGGCCTGTGTCTGTGCCTGAAGAGGTGCTGTCACACTGGGGGCATGAGAGGAAGGCATGAGGAGCACTTGCTCCATCCATGGGAACAGCCCAGGGTTTCTAAATGCTGGGCTTCAGGGAGGCTTTGGTTTCAGCAGCTTCCTTTGGCTTGCATTCCCCTTAAAGAGCATGCCAGGCCACATGGGCAATGCTTTTGGCTTGATTTTTTTTTTTTAAGTGGGGAGAGGAAGTTTAGGGGCTTTTTTAGGAAAAAAAAATCCTGACCTAGTTCTGATTATAGAACTTAGGAGCACACATTGTACTTACACATATATGTCCCACCATTATCCATGTGAACATGGGGCTTAATAAGGAGATACCATTTTAATTCAAATCCAGCAGAAACAAACCTACCTTATGAGAGAGATTTCATTCCCCATCCCTGGCTGGAACTGCTCCCTGCCCCTGGAACACTTAAATTTTCAATAGTAATGGGAACCTGATCTGGAATGCCCATGGTTCATAATGTTCATACATATATCCTCTTTTTTTGGTCAAGAAGTTATTGTAAACTTTTTTCTTAATGCAGGAAGGACAGACCTCACACCTCTCGCCAAGGAAAGGAAGATGGATATAGTGTCAGGCTCAATTAGATCCAATTGTGGTGGCTTTCCCTAAAGCGAACAATGCAGCTTTTGTCACAGCCTCCCGGCAGAAAGCTTGGAAGTCTTGGAAAGAAGGGGGGGAAAACGTATACCCCAAAGTCCCAACCTTGAGGTAGTCCAGCTCCTTAGGACATAGCAGAGGACAGTTTTTCTTCTTAAGCAGGTCAGATCTTCCCCTTTGAAATGTGGCACTAACTCAGGAGGGGTGAGGTGGTTAGAGCTGGCAACACAGAGGTTGTTGCCCAGTCCAGCCTCAACCAACAGCACCTGTGGCGGCAGAGGGGAAGCAGCACCCGGGGCAGCGCAGCCCCGGACGGCGCGGGGGGGTCCCCCGGCAGGGGACATAC
>NW_010426743.1:510-1532 GCF_000710305.1 Buceros rhinoceros silvestris | reverse complement strand
GGCTGTGGGGGAGCCGGGGAGGGGACGGCGGGGGGAACAAAGTGGCCTGCTCGGCGCTGGAAGTGCTTGAAATGCAAATGTACAGGAACTTCAGACCATCCCCCTCCCTCCCTCCTCCTCGGCGCGGAGGAAAGCAGCTTAAATACAGCCAGGCCTGGAGAGGAATGTTAAAAAGAGGGGAAGAATCGCCCTCCTCCTTTCCATAGGGACCCGGGCCCGGCCAGATTGAGTATGCATGACTGAGCAAGCAAGCAAGGACAGCTCCTCTTTTAACTTTCCTGAACAATGGCTCCGGCTCCCTCCACCATTTCGCGTTCCCCCTCCTTCGAGGCAGGAAGGGGCAGCGGGGTGAGCCAGCCCCACCGACCAGCCGTGGGGAGACGGGCTTTGCCGCTGCCCTATAAACACCACTTACGCTCCATCGCCAACAACAATGAAAAACCCGCATCGTGGAAGGCTAAAAAGGGACCCCGTCGGGTTAAAAGTCATATGCTGAGGAGAAAGATTATAGTACAGGACAAAGGACACCTTGGATTATTCTAACTTTTAAAATACATTCCCTCTTTATTTCCCCTTTAATCTTCCCCTGGGCGATAGAAACCAAGACATTTTTGATTTCTCAGGTCCTTGTGGATTGGTGGTTGTCACTACTGGGAAACGCTTTTATTTGATGAGTCTTCCACCCAGGGTGGCCCTCAATTTAAGTCATGAAAAACCTCTGCCATCTACCTGGCGCTTAAAACAATTAAAAAAACCAGCCCTTCTGTCCTCCCTCCCTCCCAAACATCTTCCTCTACCGCTGAATACTCAATTCACTTGCTTGTGAGCTTCAGCATTTCCATATAGCCTGACCTCAAACTGAGGGCAGCTGAACTCGGTTTCTCCCCGCGGGTTCTCCGAGTACCCTGACAGACGAAGCTGGTCCTACCAAACCTCTTCCCTACGAACCCTTCATGAAGATGTTACTCAATATCCTGCACAGGAGGCACCAGGCTCTCTTCCTGCCTTCCCTGCTCTGTCAC
>NW_010426743.1:0-389 GCF_000710305.1 Buceros rhinoceros silvestris | reverse complement strand
CTCACTGGAACAAGAGCGAGCAGCCCCAAACGCCCCGTCAGGAGCCGCATGGCACGCTTACCAAACCCAACAGACAGATAGATACACGTCTACATGTCTTTAGAAAGCACAGACAACACAGATCAGGCTTTTTTTTTTTTTTCAAAAACATACTTCATATTTCCTCTTTTATTATATAAATATGTTTAACCTTTTACTGTAAGAATATAAAATGTTTTAAGAGGATCTTTGTTATTTTTTTTATACAAATTCACAAACAGTACAATTAATCCATAGGGGTCTCTGGGTTTGCGTTAACTCCGTGGTCTGGCCTGTTACTGTGGAGGATTTGAGATTTCAAATAGATGAGCAAAAAAACAGCCAAGATATTTTTCTTTAAAAAAAAAAAC
>NW_010426742.1:23024-24667 GCF_000710305.1 Buceros rhinoceros silvestris | reverse complement strand
CCTAGAGACACAGCTGCAACCCATGTCACAGTGCAGTGGATTATACCGACTCACAGAGTGATTCAGAAAGGTGCCGTCTTGTTTTGATCCTGATGGACCAACAAGTATGGCGTTCACCATACTGGATTGGTATTGTCTTATCTACAATATCAAACTGAATGAAACAATCATTCACTTTCTCAAGAAAATTTGTTATTTCTGCTTGACTTAATTACCACCTTGCATGTATTCTTATTCATCCATTTCCTTGATTTACCTGATTTGTTTCAACTGTCCTCATCAAAATCTACAGTTGTACAAACAAACTGGGCCTTTTTCTGCAGCTAGGCTAATACGCCAGTACTTTCGTTTATTCAAATAGTTCTGACTCGAGTCAGCCTGCGCAGGAATAGAGCATGGTGTCCCCAGCATAAGATTCAAAATGCTGTCTGGTTTCGTTATAGCTCCAGTTCCTGGAATCCAGTGATGACAAATACATTCTCAAAACCCGAATGTGAATGAAAATAACACTTTAACTTTGATTGTTACTGCTATAATCTCATAATTTATTAGGGACCACAACTCGTGATGTGTACCTGTTTGAGAATAACGATAATCAAACTCTTCAGTGTTCAACATTTTCTGGAACAATATTACAAAGCTGGCTGAAGCTCTAAGCAAACGAGAAACCTGTCTTTGCTTTCTCATGTGCTCTTGTAGAAGAGATTAAAAGTACGCAGTATTAGTATAACGGCATGGATTGTTATTCTCTCCAAAGTGCCTTAAGCATCATTTATTAACATCTCTAAAACATTTAACAGCACTTTTTAAAACAATTTGCAGGCAAGGAGGATCAGTTTTGTTTCAAGTATGGCTTTCACCAGGTAGATGGTCATGTTCAGTGCAAGACTGATTTACATTGGTACCTTATATTTTCAAACGCTTTGTGTATGACCACTGAGCACAGAGACGCAATCATGTGAAGTATAGACAAGTAGTGTTTATCACAGCAGGCTCAGGGGCTGATTAAGGTCTCTCCATCCCTGGCACTAGGTAGCAGCTGCCAAAGTCTCTATTATCCTTTATAATCCTTTTTTCTTTTTCTTTTTTTTTTTTTTTTAATCTGTAGTCATACTATTTGTACAGGAGAGTATGCTGTTATGAAACAGATGCAGTGCTGTTGTGATGCCCAGGCTGAGACTGCTGAGAGTCTGCTATGGACTGACATCAGCATCACCTCAGAAAAAAAACTCTGTGGAGCAGAAAAAGCACAACAGACCACTTCACTGCTCAAACACGATGCCTCCTGCCCCATTTTCAGAGGAGCCAGAAACATCTACTTCGGAGGTAACCATCCTTCATGGAAGAGAAAACAGAACTTTTCTTCCATCAGTCCAGTTTGGAGAAGGTAGGGTCTAAAAGCACAGCAGAGCCTGGACTCTCTAGGACTCAATTGTATGTCCAGCTGTGCTGCATAGGGCACTACAGGTGTGCCTGAACCCAATGGAATTGTTGCTTTTCTGCAGAAGAAGCATTGCTTCCCAGAGCTACAGAAATCACAGGATGGGCAAGAAGCTAAATTGTCATAGGGAATTCATCCTGCTCATTCCCTTACTCAGGATTCCTCTGTGATCAGATGCATCTGAGGGGAAGATGCATATTTC
>NW_010426742.1:22392-22922 GCF_000710305.1 Buceros rhinoceros silvestris | reverse complement strand
GAAAATTTGTAGGTAAAATCTCCTTGAGAACTATACAGCACATTACTGAGCGGTCCAGACATAGCACAGATGAGCGAGCAGCTTTGTATTCCTGTTTACCCATGTGGCTGCATGCCAGCTGGGATGGATCAATGCATTTGAAACTGGGAACTGCGGCATGAGAAGCTGACCTTAAAGGAAAGAAACTGTGAGACAATTACAGCTGCCTAGGATGGCTGCAACAGGACTTGATTTAGACTTTGCTTCAATAGAGGACAAACTCATGGTAACCAACATCTTTTAATATAGTCTTACAGTGTATAGGTTGGACACGCTCATATCCCAGAAAAACCCTTGCCGTGGAAGTTGGGCAAAAAAAGAAGAAAAATAAAGCAATCTGTAAACATCTCCCAAGCTTATGTTATTTAAGTAGAAAATCTTAAATGGAAACATTCAACATAAAAGGGTTTTGTCCATCGATATTATTAATCTATGTCACAGACAAATGTAGGAACTATTTCCAGCCTATTAATGAACTAAACTTCTACAGC
>NW_010426742.1:0-22300 GCF_000710305.1 Buceros rhinoceros silvestris | reverse complement strand
GGAATGAAAACCAGGCACGGTTCTGTGTGTTTACACCGAAGACCTGCACTCCTCCTGAATGGCAAGAACCCTCTACTGATATAACGAATAATCTCCTCCCTTTGCCGGAGGCAGCATCCAGAGTAGCGTTTGTGATCTTTCCTACTCACCCCTTCTCTGCTGCAGCGATTGTACTGGCTGACAGTTACCTCATTGCTGAACTGCATTTTCCCTCACTATGGGCCACAGTAAACACCAGGAAAGTACAGTGCTGATAGAAAACAATCATGCAGAAGTACCCCAAAGAAACTTAGCAGGGACATTTTATTATTTTTGCTAGCAAATAATGACAATTATTGTCAAGAGCTGCTACCGATGTCATCGGCTGCCCGTCTCCTCCTTTGGGTGTCCCCTGGCTATTTTTGGATTGGATTCCCCTTCATCAGGATCTAGAGATCTGTGCTGTCCTCTAAAGTTTAGCTATTGCATCACTCTTCCTTGAGCAGGATTTGTTACACAACTTCTTTTCCCCCCAGCCTAGATTTACTTGTGAAGGTCACAGAGGACTGGCTGCGATAAGAGCCCGAAAGCCTGCTTCTGAATTGTTCTTGTTAATTCAGTGCTGATTGAAGATTGATACAGTCCTGGAGATCAAAGTCTCCTATCCCCCTGACAGCTCAAGCTTCTCCTCAGGGCACTTTTGGCCTGACCTAGAGGTAGTACAGGTTCCAAATCCATTAAGTCCTTCACCCTTTTCAGATTAATATCTTTGCTGTAAGTTTTGGTAATGGTTTTGTGCTATGAACGTCTGTTCTCCTGAAATTAAACTGTCATCTAACTCCTCCTGGTCACTTGGCTGAACTCAGATCACAACTGAGAGTGCTCTGGAAGCCAGTTCTATTATTTTTCATAATAATCCAGTTGCTGAACTGCCCCTTGAGTCTTCAAACACAGTCACTGTCAAATTTACCACCTACAAGAAAAGTGGCATCACCTTTCAGTTCATGTGCGTGCAAGTAATACCACTTTTTTAAAGCTACTCAGGGCCTGGAATACTTCAAAATCTGTATACAGGGATTTAGATGAATAATACCTTTGAAGTAGAAAGACCAAGCCGCCTCAGATAAATTGCTTTTTCACATGTACAAATCAAGTAGTTCATAGTAATAGAGCAACAACATGGCCACAGCAAGTCTTGTTGGGGCACTCTGTAGTTTATCACAGACACATCACTTCCGCTTGAATACTTATGGAAGGGGTTTGGTTTTATTAAAATGCATTTATTTTATGTGTATACAGATACACACACAAATATACAGTTTAATAAGACAATACCTATCTGTTACAGACTAGGCACGCAAGGAAATCTGTGTGAATTTAAACCCTACTTCTACATTCTCATAGGTGAGCACAAGCTATTTGTGCAGTTTTCTTCTGCTTTCATTTTGAAACAATAATTCTAGACCCAGATTATCTATTTTTTTATATTTAAATTTTTATTTAATCATGGAGAGATATGTCATTTTACACTAAATTTCTTCCCATCTTTTCCTGGTGCTTCAAGGCCTATAAAGCACTTCTTGTGTAAAGCACGTTTGTGGTAACTCTTACCTCCCTCAAAGAACGTTGCTGAACGTCTCTATGGTCAGAATGGACCCTTTGTCCTCACATTCCTGAAAACAAGTCCTTGTCAGCCAGTTCTGATTCTTGAGATCTTACTTGTGGAAATCATCATCATCAACAACAACAAAAATGTACTTTATTTTCTTACGGTCACAGCAAAAGTACTGCTTTTTCTTTCCTGTAAGTTGTCATGAGTCTTCTTACACAGCTGTGAAGAAAAGGGCCTTTGAATCTCACTGTTGATCTTAAATCTTAGAACAGAAGTTAGAGAGAAATCATTGGGTGGTTCAGGAGATGCAGTACCTAACAACTCTCCAAACAGATGACCAGACCTGGAGGCAGAGCAGCCAGGAAAGTGTGCGTTAATGTTCATGTTCCCACTTTGCCTTTGCAAACACTTACAAAGCTTTTCTTTCAACCCTCTGTTTTTAGCTTCGTCTCTGAAATACTTACAATGAAGGCTGTGAGGACGTCCCAACAGAACAAAATGCTGCAAGCACGCATTTCTTTATAAGGACGTGAGTGGGTTTGACCCTATTCAGCAGTGTTAGGTGTCCGCTCATGTTCAAATGCCTTGAGGCCTTATTAACAATTGTACAGATTTATACTAAGGCTGTCTTTTTAAATGAAGGTGCGTGCCCTTGGCTTTCTGCAGTCCTATCCAGCCTAGACTGACTGAGCTTTCTGTGTGATGAGAGGTATAGGGCTTTCTAGTCATTTTTTAATCTGAGTTAGTATTGCTCCAGGTTTGATTAGAGTATGTGGTTTCATCGCTATTCCTTCCAAGTCCACGGATGGTTTTTCCTGACTTCTGTTCTTACAATTTCTTTTCTGGAAATACAGTAGAGTTTCTTTTTCATTTAAAAAAAAAAAAAATGGGAAATTGGAAAGTGTCCTGATGCTTGCATACCAATTATAGACATGATTTCTGTTTAGGAGGAATAAATATGTCAGAACTCTCCAGTAACAACAATTAGTTTCCTGCCTACGCAGCATTTTCCTTTTTTACCTAGCTACAATCACACTGCAGGGAAAAGTTCCGTGCAAGGTCTAGAGACTGTCATTGTGTTTTTCAGTCTATTTGCACTGGCAACAAAGAGTGCTGAAAGGTAAATTTTATTTTGTATGGATAACTGGTGCCCAAGCTGACTGGGACAGCATAGTGGAACCTGTCTATTAGAGCTCTATTTGCATTCTTGTGTACATCTAAGTACAAACATTAGTAGTCTGACACCTCTCTTTGAGAAACCTAACGCTATTTCACACTTAGCAGGATCTGAAAATTGAAATGAGAATAGCTTGAGTAAATAGTTACTTCTGGGCTCTGTTCAGTGTCAGGTAATCATCCAGACACCCAGTGTCAGGTAGACATGCTGTTGACAGGTTTCTTGATCCTGCCATCAGATGTCCCTCTTCCTCCTGGCAATTTTCTCAGGTGATGGAAATTGTTTTTTCCCAGACCACAAGTAATTTCCACCTCTCAAGAAAATATACGTGGTTCCTGTATCATGAGGCTGTAGGTAGGCAGACACCTCACCATAAGGTATGAAACTAAGTTCTTTAACTCAGCCATTCCAAACATTTCCTAATAATTACAGAGATAGTCATTCCAAAGACAAGCCTGGAAAAGCATAATGTTCTTTTCTGACTGCTTTCCTTAGCTACCTTTATTGAATATAGGCTGCTGAAACAGATGAGGGCATTCGGATTGACATTTAATTTATCCTCTGAATTAAAAAAGGATAATAGAGTTTAGTCCCAGTTAAAAAAATGCCAGCACTCTGTCACCAAGCGTTCCTTCTATCAAAGTCACATTAGTATTCAGCCGTTTATAATTAACCGAGCTTCCCATGCAAGCTACCTCAGTAAGTATCTTAACAGCAATGAAAAGAACATGTGGCAAGAAGGGTCTATCCTTTTTGGGGAAGAACAACTGATTATGTACAGAAATTAAGCTGCAAACAGATTACTTGAACATAATATCTCTCTTGATTTTAAGTTGATTTTAAATGAGCTGTAAAACTAATCAACATGTCTCCAAGGGAGCAGTACTCTTGGGCTAGAGCTAACACCACTTGGTCCATCTGCCTTGAAGATTTCTGACTGACGCAGCATCGCGCTATTATCCAGCTATGCTTAGTAAGAGATGTCATAGCTATACATACACAGTGTGCTGAGCACTGAGGACATATAAAGACCTTGCAATATGAACATGCTGATCATACAGAACATAGCAGAATGGAGTGGTGGGTGGAAAAGGGAGAAAGAAGATGATATGAAATTAAATTGTTTATATTCTTATTTTATGATTTGTTGCTGGGTTAATATTTTGTTTCATTAAAAAAAATAACCACAAACTCATGCAAACAACAAATAAGCTCATCCCAGAGATAACAGAAAGGTCATAGAATTTAGAGGGAAAAAAATGTAGTGGTCAGTTAACTGCTATGTGTGCTCTAGATATGTGCATCCTGGCAGATCCCACTAGTGCTCAGACTCTTTAGTCACCTTCTGTATTTCTCATGAACTACTATGGAGACTTCTAATTGGAAACAGCATGCTTAGCTTTTCAGTGAGGTTTCTTGAATCACACATGCAGACAGTTTAACACGATGTGACAGACAAGGGGCATGTTATGGGCTGATTCTGCTAAAGGATGTCTTCTGCGCAGCAGTCACTAGTCCTACACAGCATTCTTATGCAATTATCTGCTCGTGTCCAGTGGCTGTGTATTTTCACTGAAAGCAGCATGGTTTTCACCTTTGGGAGAATAACATGAGGTCTGGGCTACTACAGAGGGCTGTTTGTTGCAATGCTGAAATCATATTTAATATCTGAAGTTAAAGGTTTAGAGTCAGAAGCTGTGGTTGTACGTACTATGAAGAGGATAAATTTAATTTTCATCTCAGATTCTAAAGTCAAAAGGCACATCAAAAAAAGCACAAAAGATTAGGAGGTTCATGTGAATTATGACATAACGTAGCTTAGAAAACATGGTCTTATTGCTGTGAACTCCTGAGAATCCACAGGATGACGAGGCAAGAAGGACGTAAGACATTTTTGTATTTTAATTGAAAGGAAACTGCCTATTGCAACAATGATGGCCATATATTCACTAAATAAACTGCCCTTTGATTTCCTATGGATATTCTCCCAGGACAGTGAATGGTCCATGTTAAATTCTCAAGCACTCAGACTCCAAAATAAAAAAAAAAAAAAAAAGAGACACAGATTTATGTGTGAGTTGGGGGTCAAGATTTGGCCTAGTCACTGAAATGGAGCATATCTAAAACTGAGCCCCAAAAAAAAAAAAAAAAAAAAAAAAAAAAGAGACACAGATTTATGTGTGAGTTGGGGGTCAAGATTTGGCCTAGTCACTGAAATGGAGCATATCTAAATTGAAGTAGATGACATTTTCACTGCATTTCATACCTGTTTTCCAAACTGCTGTCCTCAGAAAGCTTATTTATTGGTCGGGAAATTCTGTTTGTCAGGAACAAGAAGCCCAGTGGTGGCTGAGAAGACAGAAAAAGAACATGTCATATGAATAATTATTCTTTGGTGCTGCAAAGAGCTGTAAAAGAGTTCATGAAAGGAAATTAGATGAGAAAAATGAAGAAAATAATGGGGAAGGGAGAATTGATATTAAAGCTATTGCTCTCTCCATGAATATTAAGTATGCACAGTGACAGATTACTCATAGCAGTGTTGTCGTACTAGAATGTTACCGTATAACTTGTCCAAATGAAAGCATGTAACTCAGCTGTAGTTTTATAATAAAGTTTCTATTTGCTTATTTTCCCTCCCCCTCCAAGAATCCTTTGGTTTTCATACCACCAATCTGGAAGACATGCAAGAGGTCAGGTTTCCGGAAAAACTCTTTTCTCTTTGCAGGCATCCTTAATAGAAGGAAAATAATGACATTTGTGGCAGTACAAATGCACCAAGGGTAGAGCACACGTTAATTAAGGCAGGTTCACAGAGCGGCAGTTTTTGCTGAAGCTGGCCGTTTTTGTGTGCTTTTATCCCTTATAACTGCCTGTTTTCCCAGGAGACATCTTATCAGGCAAACATTGTTCTGGCATCCCAGAACATGACAGACTGTCATTAGATAAAGGAGAAGGTTAATAAAATAGAAATCCAGGTTACAAGCAATGTTTTAGCCAGAGGCATCCCATGGGTTGTGGTGAAGCAAACAGTAGACTAGTCAAATGCAGAAATTACAGTCAGCAGAAGAGTGCCAAATATCCACCTCTTATTCAATAATTTGCACGTACCAGCAGAATCTCAAATAATTCTTCTTGTTGAGTATTTGACTGAGTTCCCTTTGGTCCACAGATTCCAATTTCAATATCCGGGTAGTCTGAGGATCACAGTACATTAGTAAAGTCTCCCTCAAAAGTTATTATGTGAGGATAACATAGCAGAGAGGGCTTTTTTCCCTTTCTTTTCTTAAAGCATTTTTGGAAATGCTTGGTAGAGCCTGTGGATGTCGAGCGGAATCAGAGCACATGGACCTGGAACAGAAAGGGATTACTTCTCTAGCTCATGTCTGATTAAACAATTTTCTATTTTATTGGGTTTCAGAGTATGCTGACACCTGCAAACAATTCTGCAAAGGAAATGTCTTTTTCTGCTAGGCACTCTTGAGACATACAGAAGTGACCATTGCCCCCAGGCCTTTGGGTAGGATTGAAACTAAACATTCAGATGAATACTTATCACGAGGAAAAGACACAGCTTAATTAGTGGTTTGGAAGGTAAGTTTTCCTTTACTGTCTCCTTCAGAGGCGGGGAGACAAATAATTCCAGCTGTCATCTGTGTAACCTGAGCAGAGCACTATGTTTTCTGATCTTTGTAGCAATATCAAGCCTTAAAACATATTTGAAGAAGAATTTATTTTGATTTTATAAGACCATATGCTCCTGTTTTGAGAAAGAAGGAGGGGAATCAATACCATGAGCATTTACAGTGAATTAGGTCCAAGCTGAAGAACTCTAAAGAGAAAACATGGAAAGTTTGTTGCAGAGGTGGTGGAAGATCTTTGTGTTGTAAAAGTGTCCACCATCAGAGCTGATTTACACTAACTGATGATTTGGCCTTACACTTCTCCATCCTGGCAAATTTGTCTTAACTTTTCTGAAGGAGGCTTCCTGTTTCTCCACTTTTTTTGCTCATGTGACTTGACTTTGCAGCCCTTATTGTACATGAACTCTGGGAGCTGTCACGTGCAGCTGTTATAGGCCCCTTCAGTAACACTCATAAAACCTCTCCTCTCTTCTGACGTATGAGGAAACAACCTCTACCATAGTCAACTGGAAGGCTGACTTCTCTGTGGTTTTAAGAGGCTGGTGCACCTACAAATGGGATTTCAAAAGACCTGAATACGCTGAACTTTTCTCCCTTCAAATTCCCTGGCAAAACTTGCACTAAGTCTTTTAAAAGCAGAGTTAGGTTCACCTGGGGCTTTCCTGAAGCTTCTGTTTTGCTTCTGAGGTGCAAAGAGCAGGAGAAAAGAGCAAAAAGCAGCTGAAGAAGATGCTGGAGAGAACTACTCTACATGCAAGGCATGTTTATTTCTTAAAAGAAGGAGGATAGGTGTGATTCTAGTGCATGACTGATAAGAGAAGACAGGAGGCGAATGGTTACAAGGAGGGGAGAAAATGAAATGACAAGGAGGTAAAAAGGTTTCAAAAATTGCAGTGGTATCTGTCAGGACATTTTCCCCCAGTCTCCCCAAGATGGCACAGCAAAAAAATCATTCTGCTGTCACTGTCATCTAGGTCTGGTATAAATGACCCATGCAGAAAGATATGCAACACTTCTCTCCCAGGAGACTGATCCCGAAGACCAACTGCCAAAATGGTCTGCAGGCACGCTTTAACCCATCCTTTCTCAAATTTTATGCCTGTATTCATAGTTGTACCTCAGTTAAACCTGGAGCACTTGGTGTCTACACTTTTCAAATGTATGGACTTCTCTCTCTTACCTTGTACTGAAGCTAATTAGTTATTTTAACCCTTGCCTTGCCAGTTTTTCTGCTTTGCTTACAATTTGTCACATCCTTGAGGCTGCTCTGCACCATGCTTCTAAACTGAAGACAATCTCTAGAAATGTATTAGCTCATGTTGTCTACCAATACCGTCTTGGTATTGCCCAGCTGCTTGGATGAACCAAGGCAGATGGAAAGCAAGTTTGAAAGTTCTCCAGGATAGCAGCTGTAATGCTTGTATCTGTTTCTTCCCTAAACAAGAGGAAGTACTGTGTACTACAGTACAGCTGCGTGGAGAGAAGAGTTAACATCACTCTTTTGTTGACTGTTATACAAAAGACACAAGAATTTGAATGGAAGAAATATCTAAAACATAGCAGACCAAGCATTCCCTCCAAGTCTACCTTTTATAAAACTATCAAGTTCCTCTGTAAGTTGAAGATTTAAAGGCAATTTATTCAGCAGAGTGCTTAAGCAGGTATTAGCCTTCTGGGTATACTTACAGCTCTTGATAAGGCTCCTTTGTGTCTAAGAAGGAATTAAGTAAAGCTTAAAGTATTTCTCTTAATCAGAACTTCGGCATATTCTAGAAGGTTTGTGTAAAGACTTTGTTGTCATAGTTTACCTTATTCCTCCTGTCATTTCCCAGCATTGCTTCAGTTCAGATAAAGACAAAATCCTCTGTATTTTGCTACTGCAAAATCTCTTTGATTGGATATGCCAGTAGAAGCAGTATATAAACAATTATATATATATACATATAATCTTTCAAAAAGGCAGTGAGGATCCATCTATATGGGATTTTCTGCTCTTAGTGGAAGTGCTAATTGACATCTCCTTGTTGCTGTTGCATTATCAGCAGTCTGCAAGAAGAGAAAAACTCCTGTCACACAGATTTGCTGCAGAGAGCAGCATGCTGCAGGATGAGCACGCTGCCCAGTAAGTTTTGCTTTATTTTCCTTTTATCACTGATTGTGTATTAAACATGGAATAGCTCTTGGACCAGGCAAAATTTCCCACTGTGAAGGGTTCAGTTAAAGCCCAGTGGTTTTATTAGAGAATTTAGAGTACTGTTATGTAGCATATAGGCAGATGAACTTTACTAGGTTACTAGGTGGGGAACCTGTAGTTCAGCAACTACTCCACAGTCACCGGCCTTATAGAAACCTCCACTCTACAGCAACCCAGAATATATGTGAAGTAGCTTCATATGTGTACTCCTACTACTTCCTTCTTAGAAGTAAAAGAAGGCATACAGACAGCTACAGTAGCTACCGCAACAGATGTTCGTAATGTAGCTTGCATTTTCATTTGCTGCATCTCAGATTTAATACTTAAATTAAAGCAGCTCTTTCTTAAACATGCATTAAACAACCTTTGAATAACATACAGCACAGAAGAAAAAACCCACCCATATGTCTACCGAATACTACAGATGAAGCAGCATGGTCTCTCTGGCAGAAATGTGAGCTTTTCTATTAGCCAATCTGAAAGGAGTTTAGCAGTGATTTTATCATTGTCTCTAATACCTATGAATAGAGATTATTTCTCATGGTTGTAGATGTTTAAGAGCATGCAACAGCTAGAACCGAAGTTAGACAAGTAGAAATAACAGAACTTACACACATTACGGGGAATGTCCATTGTAACAACTTCAAAAGCACATTACACTCTTTATGACTGAAAATCTTTCATAAGTCAAAAGCTTTGGATGACAAAAATACAGTCATTAATCTCAACTAAATAAATTACTTCATGTAAAAACAATAGTAAAATCCTAAAATACTATGTCCAGTCCTGTATGGGAAGTCAGAGAGTGTAATTGTGATTATTATTTCTGTCTTTCCCTGTCTTTGAGGTTTGTTTTAGAGAAATTATTTAGTGACAAAGCTTTACAAATATTTTACATTCATAATAACAGTTTCTGCATAATTCCTCAAATATTGAATAACTTTCACATAGATTTCAAGCCCCTTGACCCAAGGATATGGTTTGCTGAGCAGGTGTATTTGTCCGGTATGAAAAGGATGTCTTGTCCTTTGAAGAGACTTTATTTTATCATGAATGAAGTAATTTAAAAGGCCAGCTTGACTGAGGCAGATTTTGACTGGTTTTAATTTCTCTCTTGAACCAGTAACTTCCCTTTAAGTGCTCCTAAACCTGCCTTTTCAATTCTTGTTTACCAGAATACTTTTAAACTTTTGAGATTATTAGGGCATACGTAGTGACATACCACATGATATTTGATAGGTGAAAGACTTCGCAAGTTCTGAAATGTCATCTAACATTATTTTTGAAAATTAAATCTTAAAAGTCATTTCACCTAGAAAGACCCAGAAAAACAAAATGTCCTGATGCATTGCTTGCTAAATTAGTTTGTGTTTTATCTGGAAGGCTGGACGTTAAGAGTTAGGTATTGCTACAAAATGCACTGCTATGTACATATATTCAGACTAGCTCTAAGCAAATCAACCTGTGAGGCAGTAAGGCCACATCAGCTAAGTAGGATGCTTTAGCACAGCAGAGAACTGAGTAAAACATGGTTGTTTAATCCCTCTGATACCCAGTCTAGTCCACTGACAGTTTTTAGGACTGCTCAGAAAGAACATCATTTGAATAATATATTAACCAGCAAGAGTTGTACAACCTGTTCAGACTTAGATAACAGTTATGTTCCACAGTTACAGCTGTCAGAAGTTCAATATGCACAAGTACATCATATTGTGAAATATGGGCTTTGTACAGATAGATAGCCAACAAAACCCTGGTGGAGACCACCTGTCATTGCATTCCCCTCTGGGGCAAAATACACTATGCTTTTGTTTCTAAAGAAGAAAACGTGGCAATGCAAATTAGAAAAAAGTTGAATGAATGAGAATTTTATCAAAGCTGTTCTTTTGCTCAGACTGTTGTTCATAACAACGTTTTGCAGATAGTTTTCCATCAGGAAATGTCATTGCAATTAATTTTTTTTTTTTTTGCTGCTGTGCTATTTAAGAAAAAAACAAAACCAAAACAAAACAAGCATTTAAGTGTGTTTGTTCACAAAGATCCCACAGAAATGAGAATTTTTTTTTAAACAACACTATTAGAACATAATAAAATGATACTTCAGATTAGATGCTACTCAACGCCAATATTCTGTTTTATCTGTAAATGCAGCCTGCAGGCTTGAAATCCTTGCAGAAAATTCATAAGGGAACAGCTTTCAGTATGAATTTTATCACGGGGTACACTACTCCATATGCCTACACTATTTTGGCAAGAAGCCTTTTTTAAAAGCCTCAGCATTGGCATGACACTGATAAAAATGAATGATTTACAAAATCATATTAACATTCATAAAGAGGAAATGAGAAAAGTTCTTGATTAAAAAGCTGGTTTTAATTAACTAAGGCCTAAATATTAGCTTAAAGCAAGCTGATACATTTGTGAACGTTATCAGAGTACTAATGTAGATAAAACTAACATTTAGGGTGGGAATGATCTTCAGAGACCTGGGCTTTGACTCAGTTTCCTAAATAGAAGCATCTCCTGTGATGTGAGATTTCCTGGAATTTTCTGTCGGTCTGAATGGCATAGTGTGCCCGTATGGATATCCTGAATACTCTAGAATATCTCAGGTGGTTCCGTGTTTAGATAAATGATCTGCTTTCCTAAATGCAGTGTCTTGATTCAGTTTACTGAATATAGGCATGTACTAATATTCCCTGATATTCCACAAGGTATTGCTTCTCCTTCTAGCTGATGCTCCAAAACGATATGGTTTTCCCATAAACACCATGGCATACAATACACCCCTGTGCAGATGCCTCATGTACTTCAGGATGTCCCACACGGTGACAGATGCCAACATGTAGACATCTGTGACCTTTTTCCTACACCAGGTTATATTGCCTGCGAAGATAAGAGAACATGAACCTTTGTCCAACGTCAGTTGGAAACAAACAATCACAGGAATTGTGCGGTATAACAATTTTCTTTAACCAACAATTAATATAAAAGCAAATATACCATATATTGAAATCCATTGGTAGAATGTTCTATATAGCAACACTCGGGTGTAATGTAAAACTGCAGACCTCTACAGAAGGAACTGGACTTTTAGAGCAAATGTATAAAGCTGAATCCAGGAAAATGTAAAGGTGAGGAAGAAATCAGTATCATCTAGATCTACAGCTCCTCAGGAAGATCCGGAATGCTGATATCCTGCTGCGACTGCCCGACTAAGGAGCAATGACTTCAGAAGTCCTTGTGCAAAGGAGCTCCAAAGAGCAAGCAGCACACCAGAGAAGGTGAAATATCGCTTCTTTAAAGTACCATCTATGGTAACTGCAGTTCACTGTTTTTCTTGCCATTTGATTCTGACTAATAAAGAGCAAAGATGGAAGATGGTTTGAGTAAGCCTTTCCATGAAATGATAGAATCATTATTCCAAAAAAATGAGGAAAAGCAGCAACACAAGTCTAGTGAACTTTGGAAAGAAGCTTTTCACACCTAGAGAGAGGAGGAAGGCAGGGCATCTTGGAAGGTTCAACAAAGGCATTAAAATCTTGCATGCAAGCTAGCAGTTAAAAGATCATCAAAGGCACAACAGTGAGCTGTCTTAATGGGGAGGATGATAGGAAGCGGGTGAAGAGACCAATGTAGAATTCAGCTGAAAACTAAAAATGAGATTCAATTGAAATGGGAGTCCATGGCCACTGGAGAACCCCAGTTTGTCTCAGATGTCCCAAAAGGCTGGCAGTCATGACACACCACCAGTGGGAGCTGCATCAGGTTCAGGCCAGGGGATATAGCCCAGCTATCGAAGTGACGCTAGATGTGTACGTGTGTTCAGGCAATCAAGGTGTGCCACAAAACGCCTGAATGTAGATTCTCACATGCAGGTGCCAATACCTGAGGCAGGCTGCAAGCTTCTGTTGTAGTCAGTGGAGATCTCTGTTTCAGTTCGGTTGCTTATATAAAGGCATTTAGCAGTATTCAAGAGGATCAAGTTTTACCAGTGGCTGGCGCAGGACCTATGGACCTGTGTCCTTCTGCAGGGGCAGCTGGAGACTTGATGTAGTAACCATAGTGCCTAAAGTGACATTAGACCTCTAGTTTTTGCAGTCTATGGAGCCTAGATGGTCATTCAGCTTTCCTTGAAGAAAATGCCTTGGGCAAAATTCACTTACATAAACAAGTCTCATGCCCTCTGAAGTGCCTAAAGTATCCTTTCACTGGCTGCTTCACTGGAGTTTTCCAGAAGTCCTGTTCACATCTGCTTTTGAAAAAGACTTGGATATTTTAGGGTGGCCAGGCACGTATGTTTAATTAAGTGATCAAGCCCATGCAGACATCTCTATTTTGGTTTTCCTAATCTCAAACTGACACAAGCCTAAGGGATCAGTTCTGTTGCCTAAGCATTTTATTGTTTTTTGAGTTACCTTATGGTGTACACATAACCTCCAAGTGCCAGCCACGAGAGTTGAGGTCCTGTGTCACACCTACTCACTTGGTGATTGTTTCCAAACAGTACTAAGCACCTTTGCTCTGATGGCTGAGGCGAAGTGTAAGTGATTTTATCAGGACATCAAGAAGGCTCTGAAAACCAGACATAAAGCACATAGAAAGCCAAAGCAAGAACAATTTGCAGCAAGAACCTGCATTTTCTGAGGTTCCTCCAGCCCTGGACACTTTTACGTCCTGGTGGTAATGAACAAGCTTCTGCAGCTGATACACAGCTCTAACTTTTATTGCATGTAGATGAAATAATTTCCTTACTTGTTCCAATGTCTAGTGGCAAAATGCCAACTCAGGCTGGACAGGAAAGGTGCTCCCACTGGGAAGGATGCAACTTTAAGAACTGGCAGTTTGTTTGCCTGGTAAGTGCCACATTACTGTTCCATGCAGAACGAGTTAATGAGCCAGGAGCTCCCAGGGGGCTATTCTTAGATGATGCATATCCTTAGCATATCTTTAAAGATGCATATCTTAAGTCCAACAGGGCTGAGGTTTTGTAACTTATACTGAACACGGGTATAACCTGGACTATACAGGCATTTCTTATTAGTTATATCTGACGCTAGTAAAGCAAAGTGATCCCGTTTAAATGTTGTCCTCTTTTATTCTGTCACACAGAAGGTCTCAACATATGCAATAAGCATCCTCAGCATATGCAATTTCTTGCACTTGAGATGTACTTTATCAGCTCTGGCCTTTCAGTACTGAGGTCTGTAGTTTGCAGCGTTGTATGAACACAGATTCTGTTTCCTTAGAAGAGTTAAGCAAGCAGTTGTTTCGTTTCCTATTTCACAAAGCAGTTAAGCATAAACCGAAGATTCAGTGAAACCAAGCTGAGCATGAATTTAAGTGCTCTACTGCGTCACATTTTAATTTCTCAGGCTCTGTTGATAATGTCTCATGACACACTAGCCTTTTGAGTCATAACAATGGCTCGTTCATATAGGACACTACACAAAAGAACACATGCACAAAAATGCATAGAAAAGATTATAGGAAGAGACAAAGCATGAATGGTATGCTTCCTGAACACATTCCTCAGCTTCGATATTTCCTGAGAATTGTATAATCTATGCATATTTAGTAACTTCAGTGTGATACTCTCTTGTCCAATGATAATTTGAGCATGTCTAAAACTTGTGACATTCACGAAATCCATTGGTCAAACTCTCCATAGCTATTTCAGCTTGCTGAGAAATATCACTTTGGGTATTAATTTGAACCTGCCACCCCATAGCTTTAACAGGTGACCCCAAGTTCTTCCTGTGCTGGTGGAGGTAAGAAGCAATAATGTCTTATTCATTCTATCTTTGTCATTCGTTAATCTGCATTTCCTTCAGGACTAACCTTTTCCAGGCTGAAAAGAAAAAGCTTAGTCCTACATAACTTGCAAACTACTAGTTGCTCTTAGAAGGAAAGTCAGTCCACAACAGGAATCATCCATTTCTGCCTTCTCTGTATTTTTCTGGCTTTGTTGCATCGTTTCTGAGGTACAAAATATCTCTTGCTGTTTTCGGACAATCAGCTAAAGACAAAATATAAATAAGACTGTTACAATCAATGGTTGGCATATAATCCTACTGAAAGATTGGTTTAGGATTTCCTTTTAAAAATTTGGTAGCAGAAAAAGATTGCTATAACTTTTACATTGTACACAATCGGCATCCAGCACAGTGGTTGCCCATCCTAATGCCTGAGGTATGTGAGGCACCACCACTGCTGGTAAACAGTAGCCTTCACACTATGTGCATAATAATATCTGCATTTCAGCTGTCAGTTTGAAAGACCTGCTTATGCACATCCATTACTACAGCCAGTAATTCAGGTGCTGAATCTGTCCCCAAGCATAATACTGTCTGATTTACCCTGGTTTATCAGAGACATTCCGGGGCATCTCACAGATATTACATATGTCACAGGTGTTACAGAATGCAATGCATGCTGGGGCAGCACAAAAACACTGGGAATTCATGCTCAGGCAACCAACTTCAGTATTTGTCTCCTGAAAATGTAGCTGGGAAAGGGAACCACTATGGTAATCCACTGTTTGCCTTTTGGGCTGTACGATAATTTAATCCACATGATCATTTAGTTACTGCTGAGATCTGTCAAAAACATCAAAGTTGGCTAAAAATGTGATGCAATTTTGTTTTCTGAACAAGAATTTTTTTCCCTTCTCTCTCTGTTTATTTTTCAAGGTCATTAAGATCTAAAAGTTATGAATACTGTTCCATGCCTGATTTCCTCAGGACCACAATACTAACTAGGATTTACTAGAATATTGAATAGCTATCACACCAAGAGAGAAAGAACTGCATCATGGGGGTAGGGAAGACTGAAAAGTTTGTAGGGTCATCAGAGATAAGTGATTGAACGTAATGTCCTGCTGTAGTTATGGGAAAAAAAACAGTAAGAATGTCTTTTGAATGTATTAACGAAATAAGAGCAGATAGGTGGTCATGGCAGTGGTGAAACTAGTACTGGAATATAATATAAACTACTAATATAAAAATAGTTTTAAAGTTACGCTGAAACCCTGGACTGAAATGCAGCAGAGCAACAGTTTACTCCCAGACTGAAAAATAATATTTTATGGTAAATGTTGTTTCTTTGATGGACCAAAAAAGCTGTGATTGCATCTAATTTACCTGCTGGAAGAAGAAGATGCCATGGAGTTCAGGTTTTCTGGCAGTCCCGAGCCAGGCACCCATAGTTCCCATGCAGTTTGGAAGTCAGGATTGTGTTTACAAAGAAGTCAGAGTGCAGATGACAGAAAGGGAATGACATATGCCTTAGTCTCATTCTGATAAGGAGCTGGGATGGTGCCAGAGTGCCAAATAGACAGAGCTTAAACACTGGTTTCATTGCAGAATACATAAACCTCTGCTAGGAGGAAATACCAGACATAAAATGGCTCTTTAATCTCGCAGACAAATTCCAATTAGAAATGCACTACAAACTAAGCGTGATTAATCTCTGGAACAAACTACCGGTAAAATTGATGAATTCACCATTTCTTGATGCCTTCAAGTCAAGACTGGGTGCACTCCTAGAATTTATGTGATAGCCGAACACGTTATATTCAAGTACAATACTTGTTATCGGGGTTAATACTGTGCATAATAGAGTAAATTTTCATGTTTTCTTCATACAGTGGAGGTCAAACTAGTGGTCTTTTCTGGCTTAGAACTCTCTAAATTTGATGAAAACTCCTATTATGGACGACACTACTCTGGTCTATGTGTGATCATTCTCCCCATGCTCTTATCTTGCCCTTTCCCTGCGTTGTCTGTGACACAGTTCCCATTTGAAATTCAAGCTCCTGAAATCTGTATAAGTTCCTTCATTCCCAAATAAATGAATTATTGAATCTAACAGGAAGTTAGAAGATTAGTAAGATAAGAGACTTAAACACTTAATTTGATTTGGGTCCAAACACCCTCCAACAAGCATGAAACAAGCAGAAGTGAGATAAAATACCTGATATTCATCAATAAGACTCTTTCTGCATAGACTTTGTTTTGTAGCAACTAGGTCCCCACGAGAACATGGACTGGAAAGAAGTTCCTGAGTCACCAAATCCAATTACGTGATATTTTCAAGAGGCAGTTGAATAGCTCTTTCATAAACTGATCAAACTCTATTTTAAGAAGGCAAATTCCATTATCCTACCTCTAATTTCTCTTATTCCAAAATCTGTTCCATTTCCCTACCTCTACTTTCTTTTATTTAAAAATATGACTATATACTTGCCTTGTAATTTTCAGCCCTCAAAGTCTGTAAATAACTGTTCTTTACCCACATTTAACCTACTTAGTACCTGAATCTTTCTGGAGCATAGATACCAAGGTCAAATAACCATGTTACATCAAGGCTTCTTTTTTTGTAAGACAAACTCTTCGACTTGCGTCATTTAAAGACAGGTTCTCCATTCATCACATCGTTGTATTGGTCTTTCTTCTTTTTTCTTTCAGTTAGAATTGTTTTTTCTTAATTGTGGATGACAACAATGCTCTAACTGATGTCTCAGGAGGGCTGTAGGCAATAGCAGTATCGCTGTACCTCTCCACAAAACAGACAAGCTTTGCATTAGCTTTTTCACAGCTATATCACATTAGAGGCTTGCAGCCATCCAGTGACTACTTAAAGACATCCAGACCCTTTTATTTTTTATTATTTGTGACTGATAAATTTCTACCTAAAGGTAGAAATTCTTGTTACTGATCCCTAAGGGCACAAGCTTGTACTATTGAGTTTAATTCTTTTTTTGTTACTCCAGTCTTCATGGTCACACAGTTCTCCCAACAGTGTATCTGGTTTCTCCTCAGTATCAGCAATGCCATGTATCATGTTTGTATCAACAAATTTCAGTGATCAACTTTTTTGTTCTAAACTCATTAATGTTCAGTGCTCTGTCTTATTAGTTCTGAATCCTCATTCAAGGGAATGAATGATGTAACTATTCAGTAACTAACTGTAATAGCAACTATTGAGTGATAGTGTTTGAAGAATACATATACGAGGATTTCTGTTAGGTTGCTAAAAGACATGAGAAATGAGAATAACTGGTTTCCCTAGTACTGACAGCAAATGTGTCCATCACAGTGGGGACAATATGTTGTCCGAATAGTTACTGCAGGGCACACAGAGGCTGGCCAGATATTAGCACATCCTCTCGGACAGGATGCTAGCACTCCATTTTAACAAGAAAAACTGAACCTCCTGAAAAGAAATCGTAATATCCTCAAAATTGTCTGCAAAGGATGTAAAGGGGTCTACAAAAGAAAGTAATTTACCCATAAAGATACTCAGAGATTACTTTCAAGTTCCATCTGTGGGTATGTCACCACGCTAATTACATGTCTTCCTGGGGGGTTTAGAAGAGTCAAAAATACAGGCAATATGAACAATATTATTTTTAGATTACGTTTCCTCTTTGTAATCTAGAAAAGTCTGTTGATCTTCTGTATAATTTCTCATTTATTTGCATAATATTAAAATATTGGATAAATGTTGTCAACACGGGGCAGTGTATATAAATTACATGTTTTTGTATATATATTATATAGCTACTGGAAATTAATTTGTCCTAGACTGTTAGTATAAAGCATAGAAGTACTCACTAAAAACAGTGATTGTATAATCACCATTTTAGCACAAAGAGGATGTTCTTATGATGTCTATCTGTCTGCAGCTAAATGCTGCCTACATTACATATCAGAGCATATAGATAATGCAGTCCTCAATTTCTTTGGAGACTATAGAACTCATTACTGGTGTCATTAAAAGCATTGAAATATTTGATATCAAGGACTGGATCTTTGTCACAAGGTAAATTATTAATGGTTATTTGCCATCTAATTATTTCCAGAAGTTTTTATGCTATATATTAAATTAGGGGAGACTAGAAAGGAGACAGTACGATTTGAAACTGACTGCCAACTTTTAATTGAGGTTCTTTCTCCTGAGACTATGGGGACTGGAATTGCATTAGTAGCTCATAGAAACGAGTGTATTTTTTCTGATATATGTTATAGTTAGATCTTTTTATCGATGCCAAAATGTTTTTCTGTTTTAAAGTATCACCATGGAAGACTCCTCTCTAGAAATTGTTTGTACTGTAATTATGCATTTTACAGCACTCAAAATACTTATACTGTTGCATTTAATGGGTATCACATCAGCGAATAATATTCACTGTTTCATTGTGATTTGTTTTGCAAAAATAGAACTGTATTATATGTGACTTTCCTTCCACTTACAAAATGCTTCATTATTTAGCAGAATAATGAATAACAATCTCTTTCAACAATTCTGTTGCTATACCAGACTGTACTGCTTATTGTCCTCCATAGAACAAAGCTGTAAGTATTTGACCCTGACTTGCAGATTTGGGTGGAATAAATACAAACTACTTCCTGATGAAGAAAATCTGTATTATATCTAAAAAGGTTGAGGACCAAATCTTCAAATGTCTTCAGATTCCTCATTAACATTTTGATTTCTGTTTTCAAAAAAACCAAAACACATAACTAAGGTAACATCCTTATTTGTGTTGGTATTACCCCTAAGGAATCACAGAACCACAGAATCATTTTCCTTGGAAGAGATTTTTAAGATCATCAAGTCAACTGTTAACCCAGCACTGCCAGGTCACTATTAAGCCATGTACCTCACCACCACATCTACACGTCTTTAAAATACCTGCAGGGATGGAGACTCCGCCACTTCCCTGGCAGTCTGTTCCAGTATTTGACAACTCTTTCTGTAAAGAAATTCTTTCTCACATCCAGCCTAAACCTCTCCTGGTACAACTTGAATTACAAGAAGTTCAAGAGAGGACCTTAGATTCTAAGAATATAACGTTAGGAAGAACTTTATCCTGTACGTTAAACCTAAGATTAGCGTTCAAACATATTAATTTTTTTGTAGATCTAGATCATCTTCGTTTCAGTCTGAAACAAACTGGTACTCCCTGTGGGCAAGGACCTGGGTGCAAGCCAGCTCAAGCAGCAAGCCCTAGGAGTGTGTTAGCACAGTGCTGCATCCTCTTCAGTAGAGATTATTAATCCTAAATTCATACTGCAGTAAAAATATTTACTCAATTTCTAGATTAAAGTTGTTCAGACCAGCCTACCTTGGAGCAAAAGAATGATTTAACAGCCTGGAAAGTCTTGTGTGTTTGTGTCTTTAGGAGATAACCTTGATTCATATAGGATGGCTTGAAAAAAAGATACAAATCAACATGACTAGAAGTGTTGGATTCATTTTACCTAACCTCAGGTGTCCATTCTGTACTTATATGCCTTTGAGGTATTCTTACAGACTCTTGACATAGACAGTGGTAACAAAAGACATTTCTAGGTTGCAAAGAATCTAATCCAAAAATAGTCATCCAAAATAGGTTAGATTAATTCTACAGTTGCCCATTTTTCTTCACTGATGATAAAGGGAGGAAGGAGAACATTTCTCTCAGGAATGTGTGGTGATGCCCGACATCTGTGGGCTAATCCCCAAATTAAGCCCCTCCTAGCTGTCCAGCTGAATTACCCTCTAGGTAAGAGAGACAATACTGACAAGATCTTGTGTTAATAGAAATTTATGCTCTTAGCACAGGTTAGTCACTTAAATTTAGTTGTCTTATTCTTAAACTCAGTTCAGTTGAAGTGATTTCATGCGGTTCCCTCAAATCAGGCTCTTAGTACCATTTGAGGTATGCTGCGTTATCCCAGATATCTGCACGGAACTAGCAGCACAAAAGGCCTGCAGAAGGACCTATGTCCTTCTGTCCTATCAGGTCTTCACCAGATGGGATAGACCATAACATTTCAAATGGCAGTAGATGCCTCAGTTTAAGGCACACTCCTAGTGTTAGATTCTCACTTGATGAAAACAACCACTGCAGTGTATTTGTATAAAAAGACACATAGAAAGACAGAAACTTTCTAAGAAGGAGTGAAAGACCAAAATCCAGAATACAAGAGAACTGCCAGTCTGTTGCAGAGTCACCTCACTCTGGAGGAGAGATTTCACTGCTGAAAGAAGTTTCTGTGGAGGGGTGGCTCAATGTTCCAGTTTAAGGATAGCGATGCAGGAAAGGAGACTTTAATAATGATCAAGCAAAGGCACAGTGCTCACAACCTTAACAATCTGCAAGTCATGGTTCAGGCCCCAGCAGTCATAACATTTAAGAAGCGACATTATAGTTGGGTTGGTCTTATGTATGGGTGTTAGTTGTTTTTAACGTCTTTGCTGGTCCCAAGTTGCTCATCCTTTATTTCTCACCTGTAAGACTAGAAACGTGTATCTTGACACAACATCTAATGGCATGCCTCCAGCAAGTGGCACTTGGAAAAATGCACCCGAGTTCCCTAAGAAAATCAAAACATCAAGATTAACTTACACTTCACTAATTTAATTTCCGTTGCAGTTGTTTCAACGGCTGTTCCCACCTGGTCAAGGCAGGCACAGGCAGGAGTCTTTCCAAGATGTTGACTCCTAGGTGGCACACCTCTGATTTAGCTAAAGAACTACGTATTTTCCAGTGTCAAACCAGGACAGCCTGCACTGCTGTCAGTGATGCTCACTCTCAGGACAGGGAATCAATTGCTGCTTCTGGCAGAGACCTGCCAGCTCTTATCGTAGGGGGGTTTCACTGCCCTTACCTTTGCACATCCTGTGTTAATTTCTGCTGGGAAAGTGTAGCCTGATATAAAACTTTCCATTCAGATGAGCAGATTTGACAGATTTGACTATGTATTAACAGACTAAGTTCAGCAGAATTTAAGATGCAAATTTATTCTTGGCCTATTTTTCTTTTTGCACTTTCGGTCTCCGTTTTCTCCCCTGTGCTTTTCCCTAGCTGTTTCCTCATCTCCTCTGGTCCATATCAATAACATTAAGAACTGTAATCTTTTAATCTCCTGTAACTCACTAGATTACCTTTCAAATGAGGGAAGGTGAAAATGGAGCTGGGCATTTGCAGCCAGAGGAAGAGCCAGGCATGCCTTGTCTTCAGCAGGCTGAGCAGACAGAGGGGCAGAGAGAGAATAGAATCCTGGCATGGAGAAGGGTGAAATAGTAACAAACCAGCTAAACTTAGCAGCCATTTTGCAGTGAAGGTGCGTCACCACGGTAGACATTGTGTGACAAGCAATGGCTGTGACAGCAGCTGTCTTGTCCTTGCTGAAGGGAGGAGAATTAATACTGCTAGAGGTGGATAGTGGCTCTGTCCTGGGTGCCACCAGAGCTTCTGTTCCACTGGGACCAAGCACTGCAAATACATCTGTTTTATCTAAATTGGGTCATCTTTTTGAGTATGGTGAGAGTGCCAAAAGCCTGAGAGATACAGGAATGTACTTCAGCCTGGTGAGTCAGTGGCATGGGCTGCTGCTCTCACAGAATTGTAGAATCATGCAAATACATCTGTTTTATCTAAATTGGGTCATCTTTTTGAGTATGGTGAGAGTGCCAAAAGCCTGAGAGATACAGGAATGTACTTCAGCCTGGTGAGTCAGTGGCATGGGCTGCTGCTCTCACAGAATTGTAGAATCACAGAATGGTTGGGGTTGGAAGGAACCTCTGGGAATCATCCAGTCCAAGCCCACTGCTAAAGCCAGTTTGCCTAGAGCAGGTTGCACAGGATGGCGTTCAGGTGGGTTCTGAATAGCTCCAGAGAATGAGACTCCACAACCTCTCTG
>NW_010426741.1:570-13303 GCF_000710305.1 Buceros rhinoceros silvestris | reverse complement strand
GCAGCCGAGTGAGCGCAGGGGTCAGTTAAGCAGCACCGCAGCTTTGGCTATCTAGACTTTTATTCGCATAATCCTCCAAGTCTTGTATTAACACACGTCAGTTGGGTTTGGGTTTTAGCTTAACTGTATCACATGCTCTGGCTTTTTATACTCACTTGCAGGCGTACTGTGGTATTTTCAGACTTGGATCACTTCAATTTTATTTTTGCAGGTGGCCCAAATAAATTATCATTGACTTTTTCATGTTTGTTTTCTAAAAAACAAACAAACAAACAAAACTGTACAAGCAACAGTTTAGAGCTCTGTTTGAGTTTTTGAATAAGGATCAGGAGCAACTTCCCTATCAGTATTACAATTACATTCTCCCTTTCACCTCAACCCTCACACCAAATGCAACATCCAGAGGCCCGAAAAATCAATGGTGTGCCCCTACCTGATGGGCGCACATACTCAGATACTCAAACCAACTTTTAATTAAAGGTGTTTCAGGCAGTTTGAGTTGTGTTACACATCCCTGTTTTTGCGTTTCTCCCCTATGTTTCGCTTCATGAAGACCTTCACAAAGCTCTCTGCACGTGATCTGCCTCATGCGAACAGCCTGCTCCAAGCCATGCTCTGCCACGACTTCTCCCGAGGTTAATTTATTACCAATTAACCTGAGGTGTCTCAACACCTCTGCAAAGGCCAGTCTGAATACTCTAAATCTACAGCTGGAAATCAAATACAGGTACATGCCTGATGAAAAAATAAAAATAAGGAACATGATTAATAATCTATCGGTGCTTGGATACCAACCGAAAGCAAGAGAAAAGGGAGCAAGTCTAATGCCCAGTAACCCCTTTTAGGGGCACAGCTGCGTACCATGCAACACAGTAGTTCCTCTCTGAAGCATTTTTAAGTCTTCTGTGGGATGGTGGAGATGTCCTGAACTTTTATTGTTTTAAAATTAATGCAGAAAAATGGGAAAAGGGGGAGTTGCCTCTCCAAAAGTCACAGGGTGATGATTTAAGCACTGGGTACATCAACTTGAACTCAAGTTTTGAGAACACTGAACAGGCAGAGAAAAGTCCACATAAAATTCACATTTTGCATGTTTGCCTTTGAAAAACTGCCTGTTGAGTCTCCTCTGCCTTTTGCCTGTTCTCACCAAAACCACGACGCCTCAGTGCTGTGAGATGTCCACATGCCATGGGTACAGCCTTCGCATCAGTGCTCTGGGACTTGCAGTCTCTGTGTTTCTATTTCAGTGCTACGCGTGATTAATCCTCTATTTCATTCATTGTCTTTTTACTTCTGTGCTACTGGGAACAGTAAATAAGAGGGAAGTGTAACAAGAGCCTCCCTTTTATTCAGAGACCTTCTGTTTCCTGCAGGCTGGCGGCTTCAAAAAAAATCACAGCTCCATTGTGCTCCGAAGTCATACTAAGTGATTCAGATGGAAAGAAAAACCCACGTCAGAAGGAACAGGAGACTTAAAGAGAAGAGTCAGTGCTAGTGGACCAGGGACACTGATCCCGGCCGGGAGCACGTCCTGAGGACGCAGCACCCTGTAGCAGCACCAGCTTCATGGTTTTTGGAGGTCTGTGGAAGGCAGGAACTGCTCCCAGCGTTAAGGGTGCTTTGGTGGGTGTCCCTGAGCACCCTTGGCACCACAGGAATGGCATCGATACCTGAGGGTGGTGAGGCAGCAGAACGACGCTCCTGTCCAACTGGGGAGCACGGATGCAGCCTCCAGCAGCTGGGGAGAAGGTGAACTCACTCCTACCCCGTGGAGCAGGGCTGCAGCAGTGGATGCTGGGCAGAGGCAGGGAGGCAGAGCCTGGGTGCTCCTGCATGGATGCAGAGCATGCAGCATTCGAGGTACTGTTGCCGTCACTGAACATCTGCTATAAATGCTCTCCCAAAATAGATCGTTTCCTTCTTCCACCTCAAAGGAAATGGCACTGGAAGGAGCCTCAGTCACAGCCAGGCCAGGCCAGGCCAGTGCAAAGAAGGGCCCCTACGGCCCACAAGCTCACTGGCTGCCTCTCGTGGGAGCCAGCTACACAGCCCAGAGTGTGACTCTGAGACAACCCTTCGGTCTCAGGAAGGCCAATCCTGCAAAATGCCCATGCAGGCAGGTGCTGCGCCTGCTGCGAGCAAAAACCCACCAGCACTTTGCCACCAGTGGCTGGTAGAGCAAGATGAACCCTCCCATCCCTAGCAACTGCCATTAAAGCTGCTCCCGTGTCGAGGGGCTCAGGCTGCCACCAATCCTTGCCAGTGTTTTCTGGCACTGGTTTTACACATACAATGCTTGTTCAGAACATCTTCCTTACTGGAAGGTGTCAGTAGAAATGTGTGTCAACAGAACTGAAATGATCATAAGCGCCATTACAGTCAAGTCTGATAATAAAATGTGAGTCACTGTGATTCAATCAATTACTAATGCGTGTTTTGCAAGAAAGTTCTCTCTTCTAGGAATCATCACCATGCAAATTTGAAAGGTGTTTTTATAAAGAGTGCCATGGTTTTGCTTTTTACTTTATAGCTGGGTCTTCACAGGGCTCACACCTGTGGGCCCTACCTGCAGCCTGCCACCCCACTCCCTTTGCACCCCCACTTCAAACCCAGGCACGAGCCCCTTGCCCGAGTGACCCACCACTTATGCTCTACACGGCATGGCCGTGGGCAGGAGCCTGCCAGCCTTTCCACACCATCCTTCCTCCCAGCCGTTTTCATGTCCAACCTCTTCCTGGCACCCAGTGCAAGCCGGCTGCCATCAGTACCCCCATGCTGCTGCAGGGCTGCATCACCTGGAGTGCTGCTGGCTGGCATTAATTTAGGGGATGGGCATTTTCTCCCTTCCCGTAAATGTAATATTTAGCATTGCTGATGTCTCAGTTTGGGAAGGAGCAGCAGGTGTCCGGGATGTTGCACCTCAGTTGGATCTTCTTCCCAGGCACTGCTTCAAAACTGTTATTTTAACTCTCAATAACAAATGCACTCACCAAACGTTGCAGCACAAGTCCTCCACCTCACTTCAATAAATAAGTCTTGGTTTTTTGAACGGCATCTTGCAAAGAGCATTTAAATGGTGACCTCTTGCTGCTGGAAGGTGTGCAGGGAGCTGGGTCCTTTCCAGGCATTCAGGCTGTCGTGTTTGGTCTTCCCTGTTTTTATTGAAGAACTTTTGGGAGGTCAGACGTGTGATTTGAGCTGTTGCTGCTTTAATAGATGAAGCTGCTGGAAGCATTAGGATGCACTTCCATTATCCCAAATGCCCATCATTTAAGTCAAACATGTTTTAATCATGTAAGTGACATTTTGAAAGGTGTAGCTAAAAAGCCCACACTTGCCCATCTTGCTCACTCCTCGCTGCTCCGCTGTTTTACCGCTTAGCTTGATCTCCAGCACTCCTGCTGCAGGGAAGGCTCAAGCTTCTGATGTAGCAAACAGGTAGACTAAGCTAATTTATAGCTTAAGTCTGTTATTCCATCAGAAAGTGGCAAAAGGGAAAGCTCGTCTCTCTTGCGGGTCACCTCTAATAGCAATTGCTTCAGCAAGATGGATTTCAAAATTAGGTGCTCTCGAAGCAGAAGCCAGGCTGTATTTTTCAAAAGCACAAAGCAGCCGTAAGAGCAATCTGACCTTCATCCTTAATAATAAACTCATTGGGGGAAAAAAAATCCATCTTTGTTTTTCTGCTTGAAGTACTGTCAAAAGAAAAGCCAGGGCACAACATATACACAAAATAAAAATATAAGACAATTTCTGCAAAACAATACAAAACTCTCAGAGATTTATTTTCCTATTTTTTTACTTAAACATTGGAAGAAAGTCTGACAGCTTGTCTACAACTACATTTTGGCATAAAGGCTGGTGTTCATTTAAAGTGAACATATTCTAGACTAAATTAATACCATCTCAAAGTGTTTTTCAGACATAGGGTGTAATCCAGTAGCAAAGTCTGGGGAAAAGCTTATTGATAAACTTTTTACATTTAGGTGTTGCACTGGACTAGCTCATTTGTAAAACGTCCCTTAACTTATTTCAGGGGCTAAAATAATGTCTGTCGCAGCCTGCCAAAGGAAAATGTCACACACTTCTTATTTTCTTGTAAAGCAGCCCCAGAAAGATGTGGTCCATCGTCGAGTACAGCGTGACAGTCAACTAAAGGATGTAACGCAGGAGTGTGTTGTTTGACAATACTTGGCATTTGACAGTTATTAATAAAACAACTGGTATGTTTGTGTCCTGTCAGCTACCTCTAGCAGAGCCTGTAAATGGTGAAAATTAACCGTCCCTCGTATTAAACACTATTTTTGTATTTTCCCATGTCTCTGTTACGAACTCAGTATTGAACCACATATTGTAACCCAGTGCAGCACATTGGCTTTATTCCTTTTATCCTCTGTCAGGCAGAGCTGGGAAGGCAGAACGGGAATGTTTACTCTGACTAGCAGGTTTAACCCTTAGGCTAGCAAGGATTAGGAAAGGGTTTTTTTCAAGCTCAGCTTGTCACCCATCTAGAGAACCTAATGCTGTGGCTGCAGTCCACTTGGCTCCTCTTCTGGAAGAATCCAGTCCGTCTTCCTACCTTCTAGCAAGCCTAAACCCAGCTATTAACTCAGCCTCTTCTCCTTCGTGATGGGCTTGTTACACTGATAAAAGATGCTGTAAAAGGCCTCAGTGTCAGCAGTGCCAGCATCACCCTAATTAAGCTGCAGAAATCTTTTCAGCCACTTGATACCTGTTACTTCAGGTTTCTAGAGGCCTGTCTGCCTGGACAGAAACATTTTGTTAAAACAGCTCAACTTTTTTCTCAAGCTGGTGTAATCACCACAAGCACAGCATAAGGGATGAACACTGTCTGTACAATTAGTTAAACCAGTTTAAAATTAAAGAGCATACCCAGAAATGAGCAACTGCAGCTTGTTTCAGGACCAAGTTGAGATAAACCACCGTAAAGTGAGGATGGCTTCATTCAGCATTCAAGATACCATAACTACCACTCGGTTGACATTCAAGTTCTCTCCAAACCAACACCTGGGGTTTTTTTGTTCAGAACAGGAAAAGCCCACTTTTCCTCTACACCAAGCGTTTATGTGAAGGTTAAATGCTTTTTGTTTTGAGTGATGCCAGTGCTGCCCAGTTCCCTTGTAGGGAACCACAGCCTGAACAGCTGCAATTTCACTGCTCACTATCCCTCAGCGAGCACCAACTTCTAAAGACCACAGGGAGACAGATTCAGGCAAAAGTATCAGCAATAATTGACCTCAGATGAAATAATCTTCCAGTAGTCAAGTCTGACCCATCAGTGACAAGAATCAAATGGAGTTTTGACCAAGAGCATTATTTAACTGCTGTAGCTTGCAGGGGACTGCAATCAGGGAACAGAGAGGTCCTTTCCAGCAGCAACTCTCACGTCGTCTTACTAAAATAAGAATTAATCTACCTGACTACAGTATTCCTCTCCAGAAAGAGCCTTTGTTTCAAATGGTTTTCTAGAAGACGCAAGTGAAGGCTTCAGTCCAATACACATATGCAAGCTCAGATGATTGACAGACACGTACCAACTGCCCACAAGAAAACCCTGGCCACCCTGGAGCTTCTGAGCTTCACTCTCCAGAGCTCTGGAAGCTTTGGTACACCTCCCAACTGCCACCAGCCTCTGCAGCATAGTACCAGGGGTTCTTCACCTCAGGAAATAGCATTTATAATCATTATATCACCTATCCCTTCCAGCCTTGAGCACGCTCTGTTTGTTATCCATACGCTAACCCCAAAGGTGGTGTGGCAAAAGCCACACCTGGCTGCTGGGTAAGTGCCTGCTACTCATCTCTAAGATGGGCTGAATCCTCTAAGTTACTTCTGTCAATGTCAAGCACTGAGAACAAAGGCACAAGATTATAGGGATCTCATTAAGCATGTTTGTTCCAAGAACAAGAAACGTGTCTACTTTCCTGTGATGACCTGGGGAAACAAAAAAAGCCCTTCAGCACAGAAAATTTATTTGTGATTAATTACGAGCATTTGATTGGGTAATACCCAGTTTCCGAAGAAGAAAAAAAAAATCTATCTGTCCTAAGCTTTCTATATCGAGACCTTGTGAACAGCACAGTTCTGTTTGAAACAGAAATCAGGGATGCACATATCTGAAAATACCAACACACACACACACAAGAAACACCCCTTAGGATAAAGTAAGCCATTTAACTAAGTATTTAAAACCTCTGCAATTATTAGTTTATTAGTATCATCCAGGATTCAGATGTTCAATATTTCTCCTGAAGTTATACATAAATGCAAATTGAAATAAGAATCTGAAAGTCAAAATTGTATAACAAAACAATACTCCATCACAAAAGCGTGTAAAATTACAAGAATGCTTTTTTTGTTGGTTTTTTTTTTTTTTTTAAACACTGGCACTTAAGAGAACCATAATTTTGTAACCACAAAATTGCCAAATTGTCCCCCAAACTGGTAAGCAGGTATATGTGAAAATAGTTAACAGTTGCCAGCACTTGAAGTTTTACTAAATAGGCAAAAAAACCCTTAGCTTTGGTTTTGGAAGAGAACTATATTTGACCAAATTAGACATTGTTGGTATACCATAAACATTTCACTTTTTAATGCAAAATTTAATAAAATGTACTTTTCCATACAGCTATATTTAACTTAAAAATGGGCAAACATCAAGAGTGCGGTATAAAACCTAACAGGAAAAATACATCTTATCTCATTTTCAATTTGAGACAATATACAACTTTGTTTTAAAGGGCTAAAACTAGAATTTCAAGAATACAAATATGAATTTACATAGATTTAACAAATAATAATGGTACCATTTATAGAAATCTTAGAAAGAAAAATCATTTCTTGTGGGCCATTTGCTACCAGGAGAGTTTCATGGTATAAAGCCCGTGGCCATCACCAGACCTGTCACCAAAAAATAATATGGTAATTCCATGCTTTTAACTTTACACATTTTAGGTACGCTCATCGCTAGAAAGTGTTCAGAGATTTACAAACACAACTTCCATTACATGGTAATGGAGTCGCACCTGTAAATTCCTCTACACCGGATGGACATACACTGTTCCTATGGGTCCTTCTAGGACAAAATTTAACATTCCCCCCCTCCCCACCCTCCCCCCACCCCCCACAAAGTATTTAATTTCTGTAAAATTGAACTCTATACTTCTCAACTCTCCAAGACTGGTAAACTCATGCAACTCAACAGAATATTACATTTCACAAAAATCTGAACAAGTATCAGTTTGTTGAGGTTGAATTTTTTGTTTTGTTTCCAGTTACGGAAGAATATTCTTTCATTATATGCCTATATATTTCTTTTCTTACCCTATCATGACTATGCAGGGTATGTAGATCAAAGCTTTGTTTATCAGCTGGTTATATGAAAGATGAAAACTGTAATACTCCCATGATCCCATACGGGCATTCAATAAAACAAAAGATGAGTTCCCCTCAGGAAAAAAAAAAAAAAAAAGAGAGAGAAAAGAAAAAGTATGATTTTGCAAGGGCACCTATTAAAAGGACAACAATACTAATAAAAAAAATTTTGTATTTACTTAGAAGCATTCAGAATGTCAACAAAACAGCCGCAACTTTTTTTTTTCCTTTTTGCAATTACAGAGTGGTATTCAGTTAACAGAACAACAATTATTTTTAGGATGCATCAGAGACAACTGAAGATGAAAAATGAACTACATCCCCGTATATAACTAATTTGTGCTGTGCACCAACAAGAACCTGCTTTAAAACTCCCATGCCAATTTACAACCCCCACACTGTACCAGGCAAGGTTAGTGGCCATTGAAATACCACTAAGGACAGGGCTATCTAAAGACACATTCGGTAGTGTGTTAACTATACAAAAAAAGAGACACTGTACAGTTTAAAAACAAATCTTACACAGCCTTACATTTCAATTTTTTTCTTTAAAAGGAGTGAGTTTGTGTACAGGGGGGTTAAATGCTTTATAGACAAGAAAGAAATTGCTCTAAAAGAGACTTATTCATCATCATCATCATCTTCCTCCTCCTCCTCTTCCTCCTCTTCCTCATCTTCATCCTCTTCATCTTCATCCTCATCTTCCTCCTCCTCCTTCTTCTTCTTGCTCTTCTCAGCCTTGGCAACTACTTTTTTGCCTGCATCAACCTTCCCTTTGGCCCGGTATGCAGCAATATCCTTGGAGAAGAAAAGCAGGAAGAACCTCTCAAAGATTTAACCAGCCAAGAGCTCCGAGCAGCTTCCAAATGGTGCTTGCGGAACCAGAGCCCCCCGCCCGGTACCTGTTCCTTTTCCACATCCACTGGGGCAGGACCGGGAGCTGTAGCTTCAGTTACAAGGTGAACTGAGGCCCAAACCCAAAGAAAAGGGACCCCTCTAACACAGAAATGATACCAGCATGCTGGCACACGCTTCCTTACAGCTGCTGAGGAATCTCCACTCTTAGGGTTCTAGGAACGGGCTGGAAAACCTGCTGCCTCAGAAGGTAAAGGCACAGCTGGGCCCACTATCCCATAAGGAAATGAAGTAGGGAGATCTCTTAAGGTCCCTTTCCAGCCCTGCCTTCTAAAACGCCTAAAGGAACGCACAGGAAAATCCTTGTTTGAGGCACAAAATTGCCACTAGCCATCCAAAACACATTGGAACGACACGGCCTAGCATTTGCAATGTTACGCCTCAGCAAAGAGCAATTATACAGAATTCTGCCTAACTGAAGTTTACAAAATAAAAGGTATAAGAACTTGATTAAAGGGTAGACAGTGCCACCTTCTGCATGCAATAAATTTATTCTAGTGGTTTATAATGCACAAAATTCAGTTCCTGTTATAGGAAAGTCAAAACTGTACCTGGAAGATCACGCCAGACAAATGGCTAGACTTCCCGACTTCATGCCAAAATGATAAAAACAATGATGTAACAGAATTGATCTACAGGACTTACATATACCAGCTACAGAGAAACGTCAACACCTTTACACAGATGGTCCAAATCTTCAAGTATTCCCCACCCAGTAAATGTTACACATCTCACAGTTCCCTCAAACTCTCTTAGAGCTGAGCATGAAATTTTCAGAATTTTATCCACCAAGCCAAAGGCCAAACAGTGAAATACTGAGATCACTGCACCTTAAAACCCCTCCTGTACACGTAAGAAATAAAGACAATGCTAGTAAGGATTAAAATATCTGGAAATAAAGACAAATAAGTCTACGATTTAAAAAGTCTCTTATGAGCTGTTTTGGCTGAATGTACAAATGACCATGCTGAAGAGTTTAAGCTGCACAGGAAGGACAACAGGGAAAGCTCATAGACCTGCAGTTCCTCTCCAGCACAGCACGTTAACTAGGACTCCAAGGGGCCACCTTGCTCACTACAATGCTACAATTCCAAAGTGGTTTTGTTTGCCGGCAGAGGAAAGTCACAGCACACAGATGGCTACATGTGGTATACATTAGCTATAGGTGGTTGCTGACCCATTGTAAAGCATCGTCAGGGGAGGCTTACATGCATCCCCCTCCTCTCTTTCCTCGCATTAGGATGGGAATCTGCCTCTGGCACAACACATTTCTAGAGCTCCAATTATGATGAGGGGGATTTAGCTTTAATAATTCAAGAAATTGTATGACATGCTGCTTCATATGTATTATTAACTAGGTTAACTACTAGAAAGAGATGGACACAAAATACGTACAGGAAAAATGCGTCTAAAACTAGCATCTCATTAGTGTTCTGACATTATCTCAAGAATAAATTAAATAAAATCATCTACGTGTATCAATTAGCCTAGTGTTCAGGAATGCTCATCAGCATCTCCAAAATTAGGGAGAATCCATTTTTCTTTACTGGCATTACCTCATACTACCAACAACTTAACTCGGATACTGCTGTGACCTATTGCTTTAAAATAACAATCCAGACACCACGGTATCCATCAAACCATCATTGATGGTCCGGAATTACAGATGAATGCAAATAGCTCAGGACAAAGAACTGCAATTTAGAGTTATAGTAATAAACTGTCTGCGGCCTTACGTGGTATTTTCCAACAAATATCATGACATTTGTCATTAGCATATTATAATATGGAACATCACGTTTCAGACTACACGAGAAGGAAAAAACCATCTAAATTGTGGCTTAACCTCCCCAAACCATCTCCATAAATGTCAACATTACCTTTTCATACTTCTCCTTCAGTTTAGCAGCCTTTTTTTCGTAAGGCTGTTTATCATCTGCAGCGGTGTTGTTCCACATCTCTCCCAGTTTCTTTGCGACATCCCCGATGGACAGACCAGGGTGTTCTCCTTTGATTTTTGGACGAAACTCAGAGCAAAACAAGAAAAAAGCCGAACTACGGTGAGAAAAAAAAAAAAAGAGAAGTTTATTTTAATTTTAGACTTTAATGTGACAGAATTTTTCTGACCTTTGTTACTGCTTCTTAACAGCATTTTGGAAAAGTGCCTAAAAGTGAGACAAACGTTAATTACACAGAAAGGTATCAGAACTGAATAAACTACTTTGAAAACTTAACACATCCTTGTCTCTTCAGTAATGCCGCACATCTGGTCCCATTTTTGGCAGAACCCCCAGGAAGACCAAATTTTTTACACCAAATGGAGAGAAAAATCTTAAAAAACGAGAATGAGTGAATGATACCAGGGGAGCAAATGTTACGTAGGAACTGTTAAAGCCAGAGAAGCTGCAGTGTTTGTTATAAAATTAGGATTTCCAGATGACAGTGTCATCCCAAATATAACCATTCACTTGCACAGAAACTTCCCCGCTCCTTTCAGCACTGGATCCATTTAAAACACACACAAACCCATATTGCTATAAAGAACCTCTAGCCTAGCACCAGGCGAACCTGAAGTCAGGCGCCTTTACACAGTGGCTGAAGCTGCAATTCTCCAAGCTGTTTTTTGTGCAAGATCATCCCTCTAACCTGTTCTGTGCAGAAGCCTCTTAATTTTAAGCAGCTGCAAATTAAAAATTCTGCTCAAGTCAACAGGTGGGGAGAACAGGGCCTGAAATATTTCACTGCTGTTCTAATACTAATATTCTAATTCTATTCTGCTCTGTAATACTAGAATTACTCTCTTCACAGAAACTGGAAATGTGAGTCAGAACTGCACATTGCTGATTTTTGCATCCACTTTTAAAAGCTGACATTATTCCAACTTAAATAAAGATTGACAACCTGGAACCACAAACCTGTAATTCGTAACTGAAATTTCAACCTGTCTTTATGCCACTGGTCAGGAAAATCACCTAGCCTTCTATTCCTGAAGCTCCTGAACTTGCATAAAATGATAATTTTGTAGATACGCTCCAGTGTGATGGTCCCGAACACGATAAACTAACTAGAAATCTACTTACGGAGGCCTCTTGGGTGCATTTGGATCCTTGAACTTCTTTTTCGTTTCCCCCTTAGGTGGTACATAGTTTTTCATTTCTTTTTCATAACGAAGCTTGTCAGCCTTTGCCATATCTTCAAACTTCCCTTTTTCCTTAGAAGACATAGTCTGGAAAGCAATTAGAATCATAGAGTATATCAAGGACCAAAACAGTATTTTAAGATTCAAAAGCATATCCAAGTCCATTCCATAATTTCAGCTGGGATAACTAAAAGTAAGGCAAGAACAACGGATAGTTACCACTAATCTTAAAACTGCCCTTCGCACTTAACTAAAACCTGAACTTTCAAAGAAATAACTTACAGTCTCTAATAGTTATTCCTACCTTCCATCGTTCTGAGCATTTTTTTGAGAACTCTGAAAAGTTCACTGAAGCATCTGGATGTTTCTTCTTGTGCTCCTCCCGGCAGGTTTGCACAAAGAAGGCGTACGAAGACATTTTACCTCTCGGCTTCTTAGGATCACCTTTGCCCATTTTTGACGATTTTCTGTAACAAAGCAAAAATAAACCACCTTTAAAACTTTTTGCAAACCAATGCGGGAAAAGTGAGCCATGATAAAGGATTATGCCAAACAAGACTCGTTTGAGCAGTATTCCAAAATCAGGCAACAGGGAGAAGTTTCTCTTCTGGAAAATTGGCTGAAGATTTCTGCCATCACTGTTTCAGGTGACCTGGACGCAAGCACCCTGAAATTTCAAAGGGCTTTCAAAACGTGTGGTTCTGGTCTCCAGCTAACCAAAATGTCCCCTCCAAGCAATCCGAAAGCAAGCACTAGCATCAGTGCAGCGGAGAGTACAGTCCTCAATTACCGGTCGTGTATCAATCCTATGCTTGGAAGGAATAAATTATATTAAAAGGAGGAAAAAAGTGAGTACCCTGTCTCAGCTGGCTTTACGAGTTATTAACTTTTTTCCTCCTAAAGCCTCCTTTTCTACCCTCCTCCCCTGTAGGCCTTGGGTGCTCATTTGCAAAAGTATTTTTTATTATTTTTGTATGCCATGTATTATCACTCTCCTTTAAATGTACTGCAGAAACCTACTCGCTCTTTGGATGTATACCTAGAAATACAGGAATGAAACACCACACTTTGTAAAACATGTTATAACCAAGCCAGGGAAGTATGACATTTACATATGACTAGCAAAGCCGTGCTCAGTGCAAAGACTATCAGACTCTTTCAGAGACTGAGTGGGAATGAAAAACACCTTCCTGGAACTTTCACACCCAAGTCAGACATTCAGAGTATTTCTTCATAGCTCCCTGGAAAAAGCCACTTGCACCCTGAACAAACTCTGCTCTTCAG
>NW_010426741.1:0-282 GCF_000710305.1 Buceros rhinoceros silvestris | reverse complement strand
GCCATGGAGATGGTTCCAGAGCCAGCCGGCACCCGGGGCTCGGCTAGCAGCAGGGGCACTGCCCACTGGTCGTGGGGCGAAGGCAGTGAGAGCAGAGGGGACCGGGCAGGGGTGGTGCAGAGGCGCTGAAGTGACTCTTCCCGCCATTTTGGATGTTTCCCCTGGGGGGGGCGGGGAGGGGGCAGAGAAAACTTCAGAAGTCCCCTAAAAGACCTGCTGGGGGTGGGGGAAGGAGGGAAAAGGCTCCCGTTATTAGGGAAAAAGCTGTGAAAGTTTTGTGTT
>NW_010426740.1:6926-18418 GCF_000710305.1 Buceros rhinoceros silvestris | reverse complement strand
TTTACATTTTATATAAATATTGATAAAACATATTTGTATATTAAAAGTTGAATATAGTAACTATCAAAGACTATAAAACAAGTCCTGAAAGAAGACTTAGAATTGCATAGATGTGAAGATCTATGATTTCCCTCATTAAGAAAAATGTTGACATCCTTGTTGTACGTGAGATTGTGAGATAGATACCTGAAAATACAGTAGTTGTTACCAAACACAATATGAGGAAAGCTGTGCTTTGGTACTAACAATTCAGCAAGCTGAGGTGGTCTACACAACAACAAATTGCACAAGTGGGACGTACAAATAGTAATGTGCAAAACTGGAGGAAAATACTTTGCCCCCTGACCAAAATGACCCTGAAAGAAATTTCCTCTGAACATTTAAAATCTTTTTTCTGTGCAGACCCTTAAAGTTTTCCTTTGTTAAGTGCACCTAGTATCATCTATACTTCCCCGGTAGTTTTTTGTCATTGTACATTAATTTGCAGTAGTCTCATGACTACTCATCCTATAATGATACATCTTTATGCAGTAGGTGTTTGGTTGTGAAGAGTAGCAGACACGAGACACATCACTGACTTTCACTCTCTGTAGAACTCATTGAAGCTGCACAAAGCTGTACCAATCCAAACAACATCTTAAACGACTGAAAATTATTCTTGCTCCCCAAGAATCCTAACCTGAGGCAAGTAAGGCCTCAAAATCAGCGAATTTACTTTTCATTTTCCTGTCAAGGGAAGAAACAGAGACATGAGTGGAGTATTTGCACGGCATGGCTCTAGACTATTTCATAGAATTTAAGTGGGAAAACTTGTTGATTCAACAGCCAAACTCCAGAAAAAGGTAAAAGTTAACAGAGCTTGCCCACTAGTTACTAGCAATACTTAGCATTAACATATGGATTAATTATGTATCAACTACAGGATGTTTATATCTCTAACCCAAGAGATCATGAGAATTTACTCATATTTTAAAATATTATTCAAATTATTCAAATTTTGAACAAATAAACCAAATCTAAATATCAGTGTCTCAACTTTGTACATAACCAGCATAACTTCAGAAGCAGTGAAAAACGTACTTCGAAAAGTGTGATGTTTTGATGACACAAAAGTTTGGCATGCTGACATCTGAAAATAATAGCAGGGCTTAATTTTTAGCATAGGATCCCAGGATTTTCTGTATAATCAAGCTTGTATCTCTTGTTACATTTTATTTCCAAAGCACATAAATTGTTGGTAGGAAAGATAAACAACAGCTTGACCAGATAATCAGGATGTATGGCATCTAGCAAACCTACAGGCTGAACTGCTGCTTCTGCTCTTGGATACGTCCAAGGTTTTGGAAGCACTTGTTTTACCATTGCGTTACAGCCCACTGTACAAAGATGGTCCTATAAGGGTTTGGAGGATTAGAACCTGCAGGAGGGACTGCTTTATGTGTGCTCTATGAGAAGTCATTGAATAAAACACAACCACCACAGCAACTGCCATCAGCGAGATACTGAGCCCTGCTCTATGGCGTTTTTTCTGTACGCTCTCATAAATCTCCCATTCTTTTCAGTGCAGTACCGTAAAGGAAGGGTAAAAAAGATGGACCTGGGCTGCTGAGCCAGCAGAGGGAGCTGGGGCTGCTTCAGGGGTGCAGGTCTGAGGCTACTTGCTCCTGGGGGTCACCCAGGAGATGCTGTTTGACAGATGAACCTACTGCTCAGTTCCCATCAGCAGCCTGCTGATGGGCTGCTGATGGGATGTAGGCGTCTTACACTGAGCTTGAGAGGTCACTGATCTGCCTAAGTAAGGTGCCTTATTTCCACTTCCCACTGACTCTTTGTAACTGAATTGCTTTCATGGGCCGTTTTTTTTTATATTATTTTGTCTAAAGAGGCAGTCCGTAATGTTTTATTTGCTATCGACTGTTCACCATCCTCAAACAAACATTTCGTTCAACTGCATGTAGCACTCAGAAAGTGCCTCACACCCCATAAAGCACAAATCAGTGTTGGGGGGTGGCCTGGTGTGTGCACTGGAGTCATATTTTGGTACATTGTCTATCTTTCTACTGAGAAAAGATAATCAATTAAGGCCCTGGGGCTATCCTAAGTGTTACAGAGAACCCCGATTAATGAGCAGTTTACTAAAAAAATACACTCTTCCCAAGGAGCTGCCGACCCCTGAAGAATTGTGCCAGTACTCCCTAGCTGTGCCCTCCACACCTCAGTGAGACCAAATTGTTCAATTACTCTTATAGCGTTTTGGAGGCATGGGAGGTTATTTCATCTTTCACAGTGGATCTGTCAAGATGTTTGGCTGTCAAAAAAAAGGCTTTCCCTATCCCAGAGTATTTATTTTTTCAGATAAATTTATTTAAGAAATGGCCTTCCTTTCCATTTTGGGTCATAGCTGACAGCTGTGTGTTGAGCACAGACTTTGATAAGGAATCTGGTACAGGTGTCCAGCTAAGCCTACCTGGAACAAGACTGCAATGGAGGAAAAAGTAATTTTTCTTTCTTATTGTCTCTCCAGTCTGGTAGAAGGTGGAGGGACAGCCATTTTCCCCTCACCATAGGTTATAACAGTGCCAAGCCTTCTTTTTTCTCTGTTGGCTGGCAGAATTTCTTTGAGGTGATTATATTGGTGAGGAACAGATGAGCTCTAATAAAATACATTGCTCCTAGCATGTCCCTTTGTTAAGGTGTAGAGTTGGCTGAAGCCAAATTTTTCCTAAGGCCAAGGAAAATCTTAGTGCCCTTCAGGATATTTTTAGGACTTACTGTAGAAGTCATTGCACAGTCTAGAGACAAGCCAGAGCTTAAAAAAAAATTAATTTCAGAATTCATTGGATTTAGTTCTTCATGTCAACTGCTGTTACCCTCGTTTAGCCTCTTGACACAGGTGCTAGGTCGATACTTCCTTTTGAAATTAATGGCCCATGACCATACATTTCAGAAGACGAAAAATTTGTCATCTTCTGTGATTTGAGCACTCAATTCAACTCTTCATTACACTTCTACAATTCAATTCGCATGGGGATAATTAAGAAAAAAGCATCAACAATGCCTCTACAACTTCCAGACTTTTTTGCTTTTAATATGTACCAAAATGACTTCAGTTCGGAGAAACAAGAGACCCATGTAAATATTAACTACCTCTTTTGAGATAGTACATCTACAGCAGGTGGTACATTTCCCCCAGATTTTGAAGAACTTCTAAGCTAAGAATGTTTTTATGTACAACTACCCTGTGAAGGCAGCTCAAACCAGTGGATCTTCATAACCATGCAAAGAAATCAATTAATGATTCCAGTGGTTTTTTCCATTTTCAGCATACTTTGTAATAAGGAAAAATCAAAGGTTAGGGCAACAGTGAGTCTCAACTTACAAACAGCCCGTGGTACTTTGAAAAATAGGTTTAGTGGCAAGAAGCCTTGCTGCTGAAATTGGCTTTTTCGCTATCCTTTGTCTCTGTCACTGGTGGGCCTAGTCATTTTATGCAGAGGCCACACAGACAGTTTAAATATCTAACACAACACTGTAAGGGTGAAAATATATTGATTTGAACAAAAATAATGTAATCACATTAAATTTGTCTGAGACATCAAGACTAACACATGCTTCTGTGATAACAGCAGTAAAACATGCTCCTTATCCTGATATAAAACATATGTTTTCCATGAAATGGAAATTGTTTGAAGACAAAAATGGTCGCAGCAAGCTTCTGGGTTTAATCTTGGTTGACTTTCAGCTGTCTGCTTCTCCTCTCCCATTGTGTTTTATTTGGTTAGTAACCAAATTTGAAACCAAAACAGTTTATTTGGACACCACGTTGGCTCAACACACAGGGATGAAAAAATTCCATGCGTACTGAGCCAGTGCTTTCTCATGTAGAATGCAATAATTCTAGAAATGCTTTTTCATAACAGGAAACTAAATTATTTTTAAGCTACCACCCACAATTAAATTATAAAGTTCAACAAGGTTAATAGAATGGCAAAACAAAGAAGATGTGTACACTTTTCATTGTCTGAATCTTCCATCAGACCAGAATAATTACACAGCCCTGTGAGCACAGTTAATATAACCTCTTCTCAGAAGCTATACTCCATGGCTACGGACTGAGATTGCTCTAGAATAAAACATTAAGTCTATCACTTGATATCAGAAAGCAACAACAGTATCGGTGCTTTTGAGGTTTCTTTCCCTTCATAACAGGAAGGACACCCTTCTTTAAAGACTATCCTGACAGACAACATGCTTGCCTTTTTAAAGAAGCAATATAATTAGTTTTCCACCACCCCTCTGCTACTTGTTTCTCTTATCTCTGGGTTTGATCTGAGAAATAAGAGTAGTGGAAATGTTTGCTCCACGTTAGCAGGGACAAAACCGCTGTCTTGATTTAGTGGGTCGGGAGGGTCCCTGCGGATATAGGAACCCCAGGCACGTAGCCCTGTTGCTAGGGAACTGTATCGATCCTTTCCAGCATCTTCACTGACATCCTCTCTGCTCCACTGTGATTGAACACCATATTTTACAGGAGTGGGAGAGTTAGAATCTTTGGCTGGGCTTTAATATTTATGAAGTAAACGTTTTAACCATCGAAGCTTTAAATGTCTAATGCTGTTTTCTTTTTCCAGAGCAGTAGCTTTACCTTTGGGAATATCTCAATCACTCTAGCAGGGCAAATTACTTCATGTTGGAGGCAGATAGCTTATTTTTTCTGAGCTAAATGCAACAGCAGAAGGTTTAACATGGACACAAAAATGAAGTATATTTTTCTTCATTCATTTTAATTTTCTTATTATTTTCAGGCTAATTTACACTTAAAATACATCATGCTATGGCCTTAACTGAAAATCATGATTGAAAGGTAGATCGGGATATTTTGAAAATTTTTATATAGGCTAAAAAAATAAGGCATAAAAATGTAGTGTGTACATACAGAGAAAATGTCGGAATAGGCCAGCGGGGCACTGTGGGAAATGCCCACTACCCTTATTCAGGGGGATGAGGATTGCAGGCTATATATCCTTAGCTCGCTAATTTGGAAGCTTGTCGTACAACAGGAGGTTTTTAAAGTCAAGCTTTTAAAGAAGGTTCCTGAATGGGTCTCCTCAGCCAGTGCTGCTGCTGCAGCTGCTGCTGCTCTGGTCAGCGCTTGCACTAGCTGACTTGTAGCTTTGTTTCTACATGTCTGGCCGATATGAGCCTGGAGGCACCATCCTCTGGACATCAGTCCTCTCTGGGGGAAGGATGGGCCTTGCAGATACTTCAGCTGTTGCAGGCAGTGCGTAAACATACTGTAACAAATGGTATAATTGAAGGAGTCCTTCAGCACCTGAGTCCTGTCCCAACAGATTCCCAGGGAATATGTATTTAGAGAAAGGTGATGCCATGAAGACTCACAGATTAGAAGGGCTGATTAGATTATATGAAACCAAACTGAGATAATATTAAGCCTTTCCATACCACCTTTCCTACAGTAGTGAGCAGAAGCTGAATTTTCCAGTTTAAATATGGAAAATGCTCCATTTGATTTTTAAAAGTGAATAAAGTGAATAAAAACTATATACTTAAATAAACTCCTGCTGATTTAACTTTTATATAAAAATCTCTGATTTGAATATATGTTAGATGATTAAGCTCTTGGGATCCTTCTTATAACAACTTAACACTGGCAGAAAATGTCTAGCAGTACCATTAGAAATTGAAATAATCGCTTTAATCAGACAACAGATGCCTGATATGAACCTGTGTGACAGATCCCACAGTGACTAGAGGGAATTAAATGTAGCATAAGGAGAAGGTACTTCTGTGAGCAAGAACAAATTTATCAGAAGAGCTATGGGGACAGTATCTCTTTATTAGCATTAGCCTGTGTGGCACTCTAGTCACATGATAGGAATTGCAGCTTTGTGATGTTTTGCTGTCCTCCTAATTATTGGGAAGGCCACATCTGGCCCCGCATCCAGACCTGTCTATTAGGAAGCCCACATTGACAACATCCCCCACAGCAGTCCCTGGACATTAATGCAGGACGTCAGGTTTGAAAAAGATGCAACGGTTCCCTGTAAGGCAGCCAGCAGCTCACACTGCTTTAGTACATGCAAAAATTTTTTTGCATCAACATAATGTGAATGCAAACAGTTGGGTCTGGCTTATAAAGCAATCTCTGTATCTTTAACCTAAATCATGCTGGGTATCCTACAGATAACTAAATTTCTCTGATTGATTGAAATAAAATTTAATAAAGAAAAGAGTAAATTTATTTAAAAATTAAAATAAAAATATTCAGACTTGTGCTTTGTAAAAGATGGCAGCAAATTCTCGAGGATCTGCCTGCAGTCTTTCTGTAGCCTTTCTTCTTCATCTAAAATAAATTCTCATTCTTCCTCATTTCAAAGTTAATCTTCTCCCAGTCACTCTATCATTCAGTGTTACTATGTTAGAGACCATGAATTAGGACAATGGTGGCTTATACAGTACTGAAGTTCTTTTTCCTTATGTCCTTATAAATAACAATATTACATCATTTTCTATAGCATACAACGTAACGGTCTTCAAAGAAACTCTTGTAAACTGCTGCTAGCACAGAAAACAGCATGCTCTCCTGATACAGCACGGACATGATAATAGCGTAACACCTCAGGCCATTAAGTCTATCGAAAGTAAATTATTTCCATCAGACATGATAAAACCTAGTCAGACGCATTAAAAACCTTATTGTCTGTCTTGATAACACTACTAAAATAAGGATTGCCTCTGTTTAGCCTTGCATAATATTTGTTACCCATTGCTTCTTCAAATGTGTTGGACAAACATCCTGCCTGAGTCACTGCTCACAAAACATTTAGGAAAAAGGGCAGCAGCGCAATAAATATTGTGGATCTTGAACTCAAGTTCGCTGAACTCACTGGGGAGCCTGCTATTAGCTGCAATGTCTTCAGCTCTCTATGTTCTATCTCATGTAATTAATAACTGAGATATTAAAAATTATATTTTCCCTAAAAGCCGCTGATTTATGCATAAATGTTATATATATATGCATATATATACATATGTGTATATATGATGCATACGCACACACGGACACATATTATACTTATTATCCCATAAATAACATTAATTCGTACAGATCCCCTTTGACACCTACAAACTGTTTACCCACTGTTGTTCATTTTTAATTCCTTAGTGACTTATTTAGACAAAAGTTATAAAAATGTTGTTAGAAGTACCTGAAAAACGTGTATAGGTTTGAAAGACTTCCAGTGGAACACGTCTCTTTTATTGCAGAGAATTTTGCCTTTCTTCTTTTAAACTGAGTTGGATATAAATGAGCAAATTAATTGCATTTTCTCCAGGTGGCGGTAAGATTCGTAGCATTTTTTAATACCTATTTTTTGAGCAGAACATGCAAGTTATCTGACGGGTATGTAAGAAGTATCATTTACTTGAAGAAATAGAAAAAGCCATAACAAAAAAAATAACTTTAGCATTTACTAGATTTTCGTCTAAGAGTCTGGACCAAGGAACAGCGGGTTTGTCTCTGGTGTGTCAATCCACTGCAGGTAGGGTAGAGAAGTAACACCAAATAAGATCCCTTTCAGCCGCTGTGAACTCTGTTCCCAGACACAATCAATTAAGCAAATGGTAACAGTATACTCTGCAGAGATTTACTCACCGGCAGGTTTGACAGGATCCACAGCTACTTGTGAGGCTTGTTAAATCCATCTTAGCAAACAACTCTAGGTCACACTTTGCCCTGGCTGGTACAAAAACTTCAGTCACAGGTACCTGTCACCCTGCTGGGGTCACACACTATCAATGTCCATGGAAGAAGATAAAGGCAGTTTCCCACCTCCGCTAATGTGTCAGGCTTCGCAGCTTGACCTGTAAGCAAACAGATTCTTTCTTGACCAAAGCTATTAACTAAGCTGCTCTCCAGAATCCTGACCACTACTTTACTCTTATTCAAAACTGCTTGGTTTCACTGGCAATGTTAGTGTCAAACGCAGCGCGGACTGATGATGGTCACTGCTCAGCATTCAGCCTCTGAGGGCGGTAGTGAGAAGGTATCTAGCTGCCTGTCAAAAACACTGGCCTGAATGAATAGCAGCTGCCTGGAACTGTATCGTAAGTAAGACCAAAAGCTTCTACTGAGAGTTTACAGGCTCTGGGCAAACATGTTCACCCATAGTCATTACACCTGACAGCCTGTAGCCTTCAGGTGATACCTGTGATTTTTAACAGAACTTCACCTTACTTCCTCTCAACGAGCTTAGCTATGTTAAATCTTTCTCAGGAAGATGGAGTTTATTTTTCCTCAGGATTTTTTCTGTATGCATTTAGAGGGAGAAGGTGGTGACAGCAATCCCCTCTCTCACACATGGTTTCCTTTGACCAGGTAACTAAGTCTTTTTGTTCCCTTTTCCCTCCAAATACTATAGTGTACGCGCCAGACAGGGGATCAGAAGTGGCACAGCCTCTGTAGCTTTCTGCAGCCGTGACACTGGGTAGAGTTAAAGTTAGGCAGTGTGTGGGTAGAGGGAACAGAACACGGACGCCTTAGCCTCTTCTTGGGACCCCCAGGCATCGCCACTGGCAGTAAGCATATCTGACAATGAAAACATGATGTTGGTCATGATTTAAATCTCTACTCATCTTTTATTCCGTTTTACTCATTTGTGGAGATCTCTGATTTTAAGTATTCAGAATTACCACCCCTTCAGTGTTATTAACATAATTACTAATTTTATTATTTACCTACTAAATAGGTTCAACATATTAGTTCTTTTGTGCATGGAATGAGTTGAGTGTTGCACAATACAAATATACGATAGAAAAGAGGGAACTATTTAAAGGTATTCCTTTATTCAACTCATGACTAAGTGCACAGGGAACATAACAGTGTTGGGACATTAAGAATTCTAAGAATGCCCTATGTGTCCAAACAATCACTGGTAAAAGCTTTCACAAGCCATTTAAGATGACTTTGACCTCTATTTACTGACAAATGGGAAGCATTACATACAACTTAATAAGAGAAAAAAGGGGTAAAACTAATTGACATAGAAAGGTCAAAGCAATGTAAACGTGATGTTTTCATGATGGGAAATATCTTCGTAGATGAAAAAGAAATGAGGTGGGTTATTGCAGATATTAATATTAAAAAAGCCTAATTTGCCTAATACAGAGTTCATTCCTGTGCAGCATTTCATCTAAATCTTTTTCTTATTAACACTCACCCAATACCAAATAACTCCCTCACCCAATACCAAATAACTCCCCAGTACTTGCCTCAGACATCTCTATGAATACTAAGCAAATTTATTATACTTGGTCCTGTTGTAATGAAGCTCCAGTGGATTCATAATGATCAGGCACTCTAGAACAAGCAGTGAGTATTGAGAAGACTCTTCTTTCTGCTAGTGTGAGAACAGTAAAATACCAGATGTACACTAGAGACCTCCTCAAAACTGGGCAGGTTGGGGGGAAAAGATCTGCTTTTGCTAGTTGTAAAGAGGCACAACTGTGAACATGTGCAAAAATGCTAACTTGGATTCATGTCACTGCTCCAGAGGACTGTATCAGGACCGATCAGGTGTACCAACTATTCAGCCAACTTTTAGCTGGGGAAAAGGTAGCCTGTTGACTATTTAACATGCTGGACTGCATCCTTCACCAGGGTTCTAGAAAACTCTAAGGACTTCCTCCCTCACTTGGCTTTTTAATTTCAAAACATTTGCCAATGGAAAAAAAAATAATAATGTTTGAGGGTTCTAACAATTCTGACTCTAAGAAATAAAGCAATCAATGCCTCTCCAAAGGAAGAGATGACAATATTTGTAATACCTAGATACTGACAGCAGTCTTTAGAAGATGTTATTCTTGACAGAACGTCATGGGCAAAGATCACTAGAGATTGATTCAACCATTATGATCAGAGTGTCTGCGCTTAACTAATGCATGAGAAAACATGCATACCTAACTTTGTAAAAAAACTATCTTACAGCACCTTTCTCTGAGCACACATCGCAGTTGTTAGAAGCTCTGTCATTAGAAACCTGTAGATTACCTACACTGAAAAGAAAGGCAGATGGGAACATGCATTTTTTTACAGTGGCATTTTCTAACTTTGGTGTTGAGCTGATGCACTGCATTTCAAATATATTTTTAAAAATTTAATTTATTCAATATTTCATAACAGCAAATCTCAATGTCACAGTCAGTAGCTGAAACCCCTTCTATGATGTGACACAGGATATGTCACAGGTGAGAACCTGTGTACTGAGGATTCCTGGGCCATTTAAAATGCTGGTCACAGTGAATACTGGTGTACTGTAGATGGTAGCCATGGAAACCAGTCAGACCTTACCTTCATAATTTTTTTAAGAAAACTAGATTCTAGAGGGCGATTTTTCTCTTACTTTGAGACCATAGTGTGTTATATTATCTAGCAAATTACCATTAGAAGTTTCTTTTAAAAATTCAGTATTAAAATCCCTTGCGGATGTTGCACGGTGCTCATTTCTTGAACACTAAAGACCAAGTGTGTTATTAAAACATGCTAAGGGTTCCAAAACCTCCCTGGGGAACGCAGCAAATGTGAGGAGTGGAATCAGAGCACAACTCAGGCTGCATCAAGAGGAGGCAGATCCACTGCTGCCAGCTTTTCCTCTTTTCTGACCACTCCTGGAGAGACCAAAGTACTTGGTAGGATGTGCAAGGCAACAGGGAAGACAGGCAGCCGGGCAGCTGGGGAATGTGTGCAGGGCAAGAGATAAGGGGTGGGCTCCTGGCTCTTGCAAAGGCAAGATGCAAGGTGGGATTTGATGCTTGCAGCCTGGAAACAGGGCAGACAGAAGCTCCTGGTAAATAAAGGCTTTGCTGTGAAGTTTGCGAAGTGGGAAGTCAAGGTTTCTGTGAGGAAATAATTTAGAAGATACCTTTCATAGGAAGCAAAAATATTTAAAAAAACTTTTTGACACAACATTGAAATCAGGTACTGAAAAGTGAAAATAAGATCTCCCCAGGTAGAGGCTAGCTGGGTAGTTGGTAGGGGTCCCTGGGGAGGTGGGTTGTCCAACTTGAGTTCTCTGATGACAAAGACTTGGGGTTCCCATTGCTCCAAAAAGTGAGCAGGGAGATAGCACAGGTTTTCAGAGAGCTTAAATATATGCCCTATAGCTGTGTTCTTGCATATTCAGCATGAGCTTCTTCCTCTTGCATGCATGATGCAATTGAAATAAAGCTGTAGGTTTACTGCAAAACAGTTTTGATTTTTTGCTATTAATTGGTTGTTACTTTCATAAAGGCACCACGTTTTCTTCTGCATCTCTCCTTTGATAAACATACTTAACACAGAGAGCTTTTCATGACTTTCTGTGTGGCTCCATTTAGACAGTTGCTCTGTCACCCAATGATCCCCCTGCCCCCCTGAGAAGGGGAATCAGGTGAAAACAGATTTAATATAATAATAATAATATAAAACTAATATT
>NW_010426740.1:2863-6829 GCF_000710305.1 Buceros rhinoceros silvestris | reverse complement strand
AATATAAAGTACACAAAGTTATACTCAGCCCATGTAGAGGTCACAAGCTGCGTAATCCTAGAGTGATTGGTAGATGTTATGCACTGTGAGCACCACAGCTCCATCGAAAATGTAACAGTCACGGCAAACAGGAGAAAAGGCCTCAGGAGCAGAATGATGGGCAGGATCCTCCAGAGATGGTGACCATTGAGGAGAAGAGACTGTCCTCAGGAAACTTTCCAATTTATAGTGAGTGTGACATTTATGGAATGGAATATTTCTGTTGACCAGCTTGGGTCAGCTGCCTTGGCTTTCGCTCCTCCTAGCTTTAGCACCTGGCTAACTCCAAACAGCAAAAGGCCTTGATCACTGTGAAGATCTGCATAACATGGCTGGCCACAAATGAAAAAAACCTTCTTATCAACTTTGTTCTCACTGAATAGTGTGCTGCAGTTTTCTCGAAAATACAGTTTTCCTGAATAGAAAATTGATTCTATCATTCTATCCCAGCAAAACCAGGACAAAGTGGCAAATGATAATCATATTTATTGAGAAATTACAGAAGGAGAGCAATAATTCACAAACTCTGTATTCTAGGTATTATCATCGTGTTGTTTTATAGGGAGTTTCAGAATGAAATGAAGGTTTTTAATGATGGTACCATCTCTTCTCTCCTTCCCCCTGCTTTCCATTCAAGGAGCTAAGACCAAGAAACCTACTGGGGAATTCAAAACTTACTAAGGAGAAAGCAAGATCTAAAAAGCCTATGGCTAGGTGAGAGTACAATAACTCAGTAATATTATGCTGGACTCAGCGCAGGTCCTTCCTTAATGTGGAAGTCTGCCATTTCTCTTAAAAATGCAATTTAGCCTGCACTTTAGAACTCTATTTTAGAATTTGAATTGCATTTTAAAGAGCACAGGCCTTTTTATCATGAAGCATATTCTGATTTCAGAAGACTGGAAACAGCTGTCATGGGGTGAAAGGTGAAATGGCTGAGTAAGGAAGAAGGCTTATCCAGAAGAAAACCATGTGCTCCAATGACTAAAAATCACATTGAAGGGGTTAAGACCCTGGAATTGTTCAAAGCCAGGTTGGATGGGGCTTTGAGCAACCTGATCTAGTGGAAGATGTCCCTGCCCATGGCAGAGGGGTTGGAACTAGATGATCTTTAAGGTCCCTTCCAACCCAAACTATTCTATGACTCTACAGTTCTGTGAAGACAACTGACTTCTCTTGATGTGGTTTATCATAGAGATAGGGGTAACCAAATACTAAAGGAGAAGCCTATTTTGCTTTTCTAGGAAGACAAATGTTAATTCCAGGAGCTCCAGTGATGTTAAAAGCACATAAAAAACCAAAATCAAAATACTACCCACCTGTGCATCATAACCCCATACTGAATACTATATTGACTCTAAGCATAGCATTTAAAAGTAACTTTTTGACATCTTCTGTCAGGTGCAAATAAATAATATATAAAAATGCCAGTTATTCTGTACAACAGAACTAACAGAAAAATGTACTTATTCATTTATCTGGGAACAACCTTTGTACATACTTTCTCTGCTCTCAACTCCTAGAATTTGTTGAAGACTCCTCAAGACATTGCATTCTCCTCCTCCCCTCCATTCCCCAGTTCAGCTTTCTCTTTTTACAAGCTGGAGCAGCACAGTTTATTGCATACAAAACCAATCAAACAATCAATCTCCTTGGAATTCCTATGATTTCACAAAGATATTTTTCACAGCTTCTCCTTCATTTGTTCTATGGCTTTTCAGAAAATGTTATTGTCAAACACCTTATCAGTATGCCCATGACAGCAGACATCAAGAATCACAGAATGGTAGGGGTTGGAAGGGACCTCTGGGGATCATCTAGAACCTGCTAAAGCAGGTTCACCTAGAGCAGGTTGCACAGGAACATGTCCAGGTGCATTTTGAGTATCTGCAGAGTAGAAGACTCCACAACCTCTCTGGGCAGCCTGTTCCAGTGTCTGTCACCCTCAAAGTAAAGAAGTTTTTCTTATGTTTAGGCAGAACTTCCTGTGTTCCAATATGTGCTTGTTGCCCCTTGTCCTGTCACTGGGCACCACTGAAAAGAGTCTGGCCCCATCCACTTGACACCTGCCCTTTAGGTATTTGTAAGCATTGACAAGATTCCACTCTCAGTCTTCTCCAGGCTAAACAGACCCAGGTCTCTCAGCCTTCCCTCATAAGAGAGATGTTCCAGTCCCCTAATTACCTCTGTATCGGACTCTCCATTGGACTCTCTCCCATAGTTCCCTGTCTCTCTTGAACAGGGGAGCCCAGGGCCAGACACAGTACTCCATATATAGCCTCACTAGGGCAGAGTAGAGGGTGCGGAGAACCTCTCTTGACCTGATGATCATGCTTTTCCTAATGCATTAACATAAATGAGCATTAGTATGAATTAGCTGACATCATTCAGTTTTCTTGTCAAATAAAATGTGTTATCTCTCCTGCAAATCTCTTTTTATCCTGTGTCTCAAGCACTAGATGTAATCTCATCATACTGTGGGTGGTACTTCTGCCTGATGTCATCAGGACATTGTACATTTAATGCTCTGTCTCCATCTTTGGCAGAGAGAGGTATTTGGTTTTGTAGTTGCTATGGTCTACCTTACTGGCCTATGAAGTGTGCTGCGGACTTTATGCAGTTCTGAGTACATGCAACCAGAAATTTCAAACCTTCTTAAGCAAGAAGAAAAGATCCCTATAAACATGCAAGTATGTTCCCCGTGTAGTACTAGTCACAGCTGCACCACCTTATGCAGAGTGGTTTGACTCATTTTTTTTCTTACAATCCAGTGGGGGATAAATAGGCTTTAATCCCAGTTAGAGGCTACTGCCCAAATAGCAGACAGACTTTACATATAATCCTCACATTAACACTTGTTATATGTGGAATCCATGTGCACACATAAATTGGAGATCAGGAGGAAGAATTTATTTGCTGAATACCAATGGCAGAAATGGTCATATGCAGTCTGTGAGAGGAACCTTTTCTAGAATAAATAAAAGATTTGGGAGTTGGACTAGAAGGCCCCGCCTTGGAAACATTCAAGGTCAGGTTGGATAGTGCTTTGAGCAACCTGATCTAGTTGATGATGTCCCTGATGACTGCAGGGGGGTTGGACTAGATGACCTTTAAAGGTCCCTTTCAACCCAAACCATTCTACAATTCTATGAATTATTTAGGTCTTCACCAAGCATATTATTTCTGAACCTGAAAAACTAAATTTTAACCTTTCTAAACATTTCCTTTCTCACTGAACACTTTGCAACACGTGGGAAACTGGAAAACCTGAGCAAATACATGTAGAGAAAGAGAGGGGAAAGAGAGAGAGGACCACTCACCTTACACTCCACTCCCAGGACAAGATCGCTTTGGAAAGTCATCCTTTTCCCACCTTCATGTGCTTCAGTCTAGAGAATTCCATATTAAGAACTCCAGTTTTGATGTGCACCTAACCTGTTATCCAGTCCAAGGTTATGAGCATCTGTCAATGGTTTGGTTGAGGTAAAACCAAGGTCCGATGATGATAATACCCTTCTGCTATTCCAGCAGCAATAGGGGAAGGGAGAAAAGAACTCGTGAGACCTCTAAAATGCTTTTTGGAAACTGAAACAAACTTTAATAACACTACAAACAGATATATATTAAATACAAAGGAAAACCCGTGAGATATTGAGGGGTTTGAGAAAGCGAGGGTTAACCCGTGGTCGGTAGCAAAAGTGAAACCCGACCTGCAGCAGTGATCCGAGATGGCAGCGGCCACGTGGTCTGCCGCGTGAGCAGAACACAGGAAGCCGCGCAATTACAATATTCCCGACCCCGCGAGTAAAAGTAGAATTTTCACAATTCTACCAGTCTCTATCGTGGATTGGGGCAAAAGCAAACAGCTCTCAGGCGCGCGGACAGTTAGGCTTGGCTCGGCGCTTGCGGTGGAAAAGCAGCGACCGG
>NW_010426740.1:0-2370 GCF_000710305.1 Buceros rhinoceros silvestris | reverse complement strand
GGCGGCAAAGGGGCTCGGTCCCTGCGGCGCAGCTGAAAGCAGCGAGTAGGCAAAAGGCTCAGCTCCGGCACGCGGCTTGGCGGCTTCTGCGGCGACGGAGCGGCTCGACGGGCTCCGGACACACAGCAGCCTTTCTTTTCCGCGGCGTGGCTGCAGCCCAGGGACCAGCAGGGCTCTGTTCTCGGCGGCGTGGCTCGCGCTGGCAGGGACAGATCGGGTCCTGACAAGCTGCGATGGCTCCGGGGAAAGCGCGGCTGGTCCAGAGGGTGGCAGAGAGCATGGAAAGACTCACTCTAACACGGGTGCAGTGCGGCTTTTAAAGCAGAAACGGCGTGAAAATCAAACAGACCCACGAAAACTTTTCACCAATGAAAAACGAAGATGCAGCTGACATCACATGGCAGGGAATACAATTGGTCAGTTTAAAGCAAACTTCTTCTGAAACAGGAAAAGTTCCTAAGCCATCACAGCATCATAAAGCTATAGATCACATTGTTCTTTGATACAAAATATGTTCTGTTCTGCTCATTGCAGATATTTCTTTGGTGGCATCATTGCCCATTTGCCCTGGCTGCAGATGGCATTATTTTCAGTCTACTACTTATCCCGTCAAATTTCACTCATAAAATCACTGCACATAGGACTCAGACTTTTCAGATGAAGAAAAAAGAAGAAAATTATTTCGCATAGTTCTGTTTCTTAGAGTATTCTATACTTGGTACCGTTCTTGATGTATAGGACACAAGTTTAGACTTACCTTTGTTTCATCTGAATCCTAGGGTCTGTGACACTTTGAAACATCAGAATGACTCACTTGTTCCAGAATATGTCTTCCATAACACTCGTATCTACTTTTTAATACAGTGGTAGTAATAATCTAGTCCTCATATAAATGCAAACGAATTATAATTGTAAATGAACTATAATTAAAGCAACTAAAAAAAAAAAAAAGAAAATAAATTGGTGTCCTTATTCATGTACCTAAGATTGGTCATGGATTTTTTTTATGTCCTAGTGATTTCCCAGCCCAGATTCTAGGCTTAAAGCTTGTGCTCCCTGCTCAGACAAAAGCTTGGACCTTAGGCAACCATAGAAATTAATATTTTTATTATCCATGTGGCTTGGTAGAATCCTTGCACATTGTCTTGTTAAGTTTCTGAGAAATCTTATGGCATGTTATGAAATAGTTGCTTTTCCGTATTTATCAATTCTCCTGATCAACAGTAGATGCAAGATTTGTCATGCAGTTTCCTTTGCCTTTTGGAATATCTCTCCTGCCTTCGGATGTGGTAGATCTTTCACATATTGCCCCCTGACATATTCTGGAGATAAAAGTGTATATTTGTTCTTGTAAGACCAGGCCATAATCTTCTCTGCCACTCAGATGAAGAAGAACAGCCGCCTGGAATGGCTTTCTCAACAAACGTGTCAGCATTTCCTCAACAACTGTTGTATTTCATCCCACAGAGGTAGGGATGGGACAGAGTGGCCCCAGAAGCTTTAGCAGGTGAATTCCACTGGGTGTGTAGGAGAGCAGGGCCCGCTGCACTCTGCATTGCCAAACACAAGTGCACTTTCAATTCCTTGAAAAGCATGTCGTGCAGTTAATGTTGTACTGAGCTGCCTGGGGCATGTTGTCAACATCAGGGCTATTATTTCAGTCTCTCTGAACTAAGGCAAGTGACATCCCATTTACTGTGCTTGATTCACATTTTCAAACAGTTCTTTGAAAAATGAAGAGCAGAAATGTGCCTCTTTTTAATAAAAACAGGGTTTATCTCTTTAATCATTAATGTTAGGCTTATATGTTTCAGTGGGAATACACTATTACAGTCAAATACTGTTATAAATAGTCAATACGTAGAAATGCAAGCGCTTCAATTTCCTTTTACTCACCCATTTACAATAATTCGTCATCAAAAGTCTCTGGGATCTTCCTCCTCGTAAGAGTATAGTCTAGACCTTTTCCAGATGCATTGATAAATGAGTCTGTGTAAAGTCCATTGCAGATGTCTTGTTTTGGGATGGCAAAGGCAGGAATGATAATAGTTATGGAAGGAGTACAACACCTCGATTGCAAGTAAAGCACGAGGAATGTTGGCAACTAATTGCTAACACTGAGGGAACATTATGGTCACAGTCTGTTAACTCTCATAGAGCTGTCATTACTTACTGAATAGTGGCTAAGGAAGTCTAAGGCAGGTAGTTAGGAGGACATATAAAGTATCAGAAGACAGCAACAAATATGTCTCCACAGTAATCTTTGGACCTGTATACTTGCTACAGAAGAAGTGGCAGGAGGACATTTTCAGTGGCCAGCATGGGACCATGACTTCAGATGGTGTCGCGGTTTGAAAAGGGGGGCTGTCT
>NW_010426739.1:3028-3821 GCF_000710305.1 Buceros rhinoceros silvestris | reverse complement strand
AAAAAAAAAAATTTTTTTTTAAGTTTTTTTTCCTTTTTAAGTTTGACAACATCAAACTTTACCCGGTGTAAAAATGCTCCGAGGGTATTTATCTGTCGCGGAGGAATTTTAAGTCGTAATTACTTTAAATATAACACTTAAAAATTAAGAAAGAAATGTTGAAGGTATGAGCGCGATTTAAATAAGAATTGATAAATGTTTCCCAAAGAATATAAAACGCTCTTTGAGGGAAAAGGCAAAATCCGAGACCATTCTCTGTCTTGTAAAAAGACTGAAAGATTGTGGCTCTCTTGCATCGCCTCTAATTTCTACCGATACTGGTCCTTATTGAATGGCAAAGAAGAGGTTGGGTTTAAGCTTTTCTTAGCAACAAAAATATTTTCCAGCATTCTTTTAATTCTGAACTGACCTAGCGAAAAAAAAGAAAATCCCGCGTTAGTAGTAAATCAATGGCTTAGACATAATAAGAGACTTTCCCTGGTTTAGCCGGGCTAGATTTAAAGAGGAAAAAAACCCCACGAATTAAGATTTCTTTAGGTGAAATTTGTTTAAATATCTGATCTTATAATTTATTAATTTGCGAATTTTTTTATTAGTAGTTTTTCACGTGTAAAAGGATTAAGCAAGAAGAGGGAAAACAACCAAATCACGATGTAATATGGGAAACATCAAAAGGCGACAGAAGAATAATGTGAATTCTTTAAGACTGAGGCATGAAATCTTCCATCTACAAACCCGTTTTTCCTCTTTCTTAGAAGTCTGTTGTTTGGGGGGCGTTTTGTTTTAAAGACAT
>NW_010426739.1:2492-2959 GCF_000710305.1 Buceros rhinoceros silvestris | reverse complement strand
GTTGGTTGTGGTGCGTTTTGTTTTAAAGACATTCGCTTCTCTCGAGCGCCACAAAAAGAATCTTCTCAATAATCGGGAAAAAAACCCCAGCTCGTTGAAGACCCGAGGAAAATGGAGGGTCTCCCCTTGCAGCCTCCCAGCGCATCCCTCGGAGCGGCCGGGCTGCGCTGAGCCTCCTCCCGGGCTCTTCGCGGGGGTTTCTGCAGGAGCGGGATCTCTCTTGGAAAGATTTCGCTGTCTTTGCTTAGGAAAACAAACAAACAGTATTTTTTTTTTCCCCGATCGGCAGCGTTTATGACTGTGTAATTTCCTTCAGCTGCTCTCGCGAAAATGTGGTTTCTTTGTCAGAGGATGGTGAAAGGCTGTTTATTAAGAGAGATGGAAATAAGGCCGAAAGTTGGAGCGGGCGGCTGGAGCCGTTCGAGCGGGGGCAGGACGGGCAGGAGGGGCAGGGGGGGCCGAAGGGG
>NW_010426739.1:0-2375 GCF_000710305.1 Buceros rhinoceros silvestris | reverse complement strand
AGAAGGGAAGGACGGGCAGGAGGGGCAGGAAGGGCAGGAGGGGCAGGAAGGGCAGGAAGGCAGGATGGGCACGACGGGCACGATGGGCGCGCGTTGAACTCCTGAACTGGGACCTTCCTCCCACACCAGCAAAACCTGCGCGGGACCCCCAGAGGAAACATGGCTCAGCTGATCAAAAAATGACCACTCGATTCTCCATCCTTTCGGGATCCGCTGGCCGAGCCCTGGCCTAGCTTTGCCTTAAATCTGTCGGTTTTACCCCAAGCAAGGCTCGAAACCTTTTAAACACGGTCTGAGCGGCACCGGTTGGGCTGATGCAATCTCTGGCTCTTCCTAGGCCTCTCCGGTGGTTTAAATCCTGCAGTTTTTGTCAGGTTGAACAGTTTCGGTATTTGTTTTTGGTCCGTTGGGTGATTTTTTGGGGTGTGTTTTTTCCCCCAAACTCGTGTTTGGGAGAAGGGGAGAACAGCCACAGCGGGGACGGCCCCAGCCCGCAGCCCCACGAGCCTGGTTCGACCGAAACCCACTTTTCTGTCTTTCTATTTTGAAACAAAAGAGTAGGGGAGTGGGATTTGCATCTTTATAAATTGTCACTGAACAACGCTTTTGTTTGCACCTAAAGAAAAAAAATCCGAAAAGAACCAAACGTCTCCAAATAACGTGCCGCAGCACCAGGTTTCGCTGCAGCAGATCCCAGCCCCACACAGCCAGCGGTCCCCGGAAGCCTCTTATAAATACGAAAATTAATAAATAGATTAATTAAAACATCGTTGTAGGAATAGTGGGGTTTATTAAAATAGTTTTAATCAGTCATAGAATGCGCTCGATGTTTAGCTCCAGAATGGGGAGACATTTTTCAATGGTCTCATTGAGTATTATTCACAATACGGAGAAGAAGGGAGAAATCCTGAAAAGTAAGAGAGAAAACTTAAAAAATAAGAAAGAAATCCTGAAAAATAACCCTATCCCATGTGAATGAGAAGGACTAGCTCTGTCTTTGAGGGTGTTTTACCAATCCCTAGCTTCTGACAGCATAAAAGTTGGTGCTGGAGCAGGGAGAGCGGTGGTGAAGCCACCCACCACCCCCAAATGAAAGGGGTGTTTTTTCTCCTGGCTAGCCCTGGCCTGTCCATCTGCCTTCCTGCAGGCCGGGTTTGGGTCTGCTTCTCCTGTAGCTTGTAGAATGTACCAGAGACGTTTAAAAAGCCAGTGCACCAAGTGATTTGTAGAAATATTTTCATCCCGGACAGCTTAAGTGCCTGTCAGGGGTAACTGCCTCTGATCAAAATATCGGGGTTGTAACCAGTGCCTGGCGCAGGGCTGCTCTCAGCTCCCCAGGCCGGTGGGCTGCTGCCTGCTGGTCGCTCACCAACTGCTGGAAATTAAAAAAAAAAAAAAAAAATCAGAATTTCAATATTTTCCGTGAAAACGCCCCTCGGGCCTGAGCCAAAGGGCTTTTCCACACACCCCTCCCGGAGAGCCTGAGTCTCCCGGTGGAAGCGTTGGGTCCGTCCTGCCCCAGTAAGCAGAGGGAAGGTGGGAATCCCAGCCTCTCCACGCTGGAATTGTCGTGGGGGCATTTCCTGAGGGGTATGTTCTCTGTGTAGGCGAACGGCCAGGCTGTGCCTCACTTCAGGGGTCTCTGCATGGAGGGATATTGGTGTCATTTTGGCCACCTCATTTTCTGGGATTTATTTCTTGCAAGAACATAAAGTAAATAAAACAATTTCTTGCAACTGAACTCATTCAGTTGGGCTAACAGCAATTTCTAGTCACTTTTTTTCGTGGTAAGTAAGTCTGATATGTCCTCTCAAGTGTCAGCTGCCCCGGGAAGTCATGTCTGCTCACCTCAGCTCCCATTCTCCAGCATTTCCTGCTGGCACCTGATTTTTTTTTCATATCTCTCCCCCTTCTCCTGCTCTCTGTGAGGGATGTTGAACCTGGGAGAGCAGCGAGGGAGATTTGAGCTCTCAGACCCACCCCGCATACACCATGCACAGCCCACTCAGAGGAGCCCCAGCCCTAAAACCTCAGCCCCAGCCTATTTTGGGTTTACAAGGGTTTTTTATCATTATTTTTATTTTCCTCCCCCAAACTTTGATGCCCTTGCACCAGGTCAAACAGAAAATGAAGCACTGAGAAAGCAACGTGGAAATCCCACGGGAAGCCCCAGCCGGAGCCTGAGGAATCGGCTCCGTTGCGCGGGCGCGCTCTGCTCCGAGGCCGCGGGAGAGGTTTGCAGCGGCTCCGGCTCTACCGCTGCCCGAGAGCCCCGGCAGGAGAGTGCGGAGCCCTCCCCGTCCCGCCCGGAGCCCACGGGCACGCGTGAGCCTCCCTCCTCCTCCCTGCACCCATGGGTGCCCCCGCGTGTGCGC
>NW_010426738.1:383-2388 GCF_000710305.1 Buceros rhinoceros silvestris | reverse complement strand
CGCGTGGGGGGGGGGTGTGGGGGGGGCGGCGGAGCCGTTCCGGGTCTGCAGGCGGGCTGAGGCCACGCTGAAACGCCAGTTACGATGCAAAGCCAGAGCGTCAGAGACGTTGGATTTCATATTTCATCGCGTTCCCGCTCTAGTTTACGTTGGCAGGGTTTGCCAAGAGGTTTTTATTGCCCTCTGACGTTAGCTTAACCATCCGAGCTCCCCACCACCGACCGGAGGGAGGATGAAGTAATCGCCCTCACACCTGCCCTTTTTTTCCCGGTTCGACGTTGCAGACAGTCCTGTACTAGGTACGAAGTATGGTGCAGTGCCAGGGACAGCCTATGCTAAATTACAAACAAATCCACCCACACGTTACTCGAAAGTAACTATAATAAAGGCTGAAAAGCGAGTTTTAGCGATTGGATCAAAGCCAATTAATTCCTGGCACGAATGGGAGCTATAGGTATGTTGTCAAGATTAGTTACACGGCGTTCGCGGCTGTTACAGTCATATTTTAATTAATGATATCTACATTAGATCAGAACAGGAAGGATTTGATCCAGAACGCGAGGGAAGGTGTTCGCACTGCACGTTCCCCCGATCGCAGGAAGTTCGCGGTCAAGTCACAGCGCCCGTTTCTGTTCTCCTCACCCCCCTCGCTCCGGGCCACTCGAGGTGCGCTGGGTTGGGTTTTTTTCCTCCAACGAGTGTCAGACAAACCAGAGAACCGGGAGGACCCTCACTTGGTTTACTCCTTGCAATGCCTGGCGGCAGTGTCTCCCTTCAGGAGGTGTTTCTCCTGCTGATTTTACATCGGCTCTTTCTGTTTTAGGAAGACTTATCTTTCGCCATTCTTGAGGAAGTGATGAGGATGCTTTCTGCAAGGATTTTTTTTTTTCTGCTTTCTGCTAAGGATTTTTGACAGACTCACACAGCGAAGGAGGTTTGACAGCACTTTGGGGCCAGGCAGCTTTGCTAGCAGTCGGCCTGCAGCACCCCAGCCACACTTGACTGCATCAGTTTTGTTATGTGGAGTGATAGGGGGTTTATTCTGAACTTAAACCAAACCACAAAATTACAGGGGACTCTGGTAAGATGTGCAGGTCTAACTCTGCAGTAATTGAGCGACAGGTAACACCACCAAAGCCTGCGGATTTTAGGCTAATTAGTCACTAAATAAGTAATTTATAAGCCGTCTGACTAAATGTTCCAAGTTTTGCCTACAAATTCCTTCCTTCTGCAGAAAAGCAGCTATATTTGATTACGCAGATGCTATTTATACACCGACATCTCTAGCGTTAACTTTGAGGGAGATTATCATTCGTATTTTTGTTTACAAAACTGTTAGCACTGCTGCTTCTGGCCGAGAATTATTATAATGAGGCCCTGAAAAATACGCGCTTTTTTCCCACCCTTTGGGTGTGTGAGGGGGGGTCCGTTGATAATTTTTGAGCAAAGCTGCTTTCTCTGCTGCCCGTGTAGGCAGCTCGTTACTTGTCACTTCTGTATTTCCACAAACAAGCGTGGGTGGGGGGATCGGTACAGGAAAATGTAACTGCGAAGCCAGGAGCAGCCCAAGTCGACCAGGAGAGCCAGATGCAGGAGTCACACCGACTTCCCCCTGCTGCCCGCGCTGCAGGTCCCCTCCCTCTAAGGCTGGTTCTGGCTCTGGCTGTAAGTCAGGTCTCGGCCACCTCCTGCCCCTGCCCGGCTGCCAGCGGCAGGTCCCCCCGCAGGGTAGCGCTGGAGGAGCTGCTGTCGCTGCCAGCCAGGTTCCCTCGCGAACGCACCTCCCCGAGCTGCCTCACGCGTGTTTACATTCAAATTCGCTTTCTCGTAGCGTCCACGCAGCAAACAGACGAGCAGGTCGCCTGTGCGACCGGTCGGTTAGGTGTGCTTATCAGGGAGCTATGGCATTGCAGCTTACCTCCCGGAGGGTTCGCTCGGGCAGGATTCAGCCTTCCGAGGGTCCCTGAAACTTAAAGCAATCCGGCCATTAACGCAGGTTTCAGCC
>NW_010426738.1:0-281 GCF_000710305.1 Buceros rhinoceros silvestris | reverse complement strand
CGCCCTCCGGAGGTCCCCTAAAGCTAAAACAATCCCGGCCATTAACGCAGGTTTCAGCCACTAAACGCTGTCAGGCGGAATGGCAAGGGTATCTCCGTTCTGTGCCACCGTCACTTCTTCGACCTTGGAAGGATAGGGCACTTTCAAATCAATCAAGGACACCAGAAACGCGGAAAGCGAGGAGTGCTGCCGTGGACGGTTGCCTTCCACCGTTAAGACAACTTGACATTGACCCTCCATCCTTGACCTTGTCCTTAGGGAGAGGAGCTCGCGTCGCTGCC
>NW_010426737.1:0-1116 GCF_000710305.1 Buceros rhinoceros silvestris | reverse complement strand
TCCCCACCTGGGAACGGTGCAGGGGAGGAGCCGCTTCTGCTGTTCCTTGGAGCGAACAAACACCTGAGATCCTCGTTTCCTCGAATTATGTAACGAACCTGGCTGTTGGCGCTGCCAGAGCAGGCACCGCCTTCCAAGAGGAGCTGCTCTGAGGTCAAGAATTCTGGGGGGGAGTTTGTACCAATTGAACCTATTTCGTGTCTTTCTGTCCCAGTAGCCATCAGTTTTGAGGCTTGTGCTAGATATGGAGAGCTTGTGCTGCTGGGACTGTGCTGAGCTGTGGTTCCTGCCCTGACCCCTGGGCAGGTTTGCAGGGCTCTGCCGGAGAAGTGGGGAAAAAAGATAAATTACAGGTAAATTAAGTCCCTCCCCGATGTGTCTCACTCCCACCCTCCCCCTCACTTGACTCTTTCTCCCAAGCCCCCCGCCAAGTCCGAGGCCACGATTGGCTGAAAACTGAACGAGATGCTTCAAACCCCCCAAAGGGGCCCAAAATGGCCAAAAATTGCCTTGTTCTGCTTCATGGCCGACGTTCAAAAATGTCCATTTCCGCAACCCTCGTGCTTGGGGGCAGGTGAGAAGGAGGAGGGTGAATTTGCGGCCCCTAGCGGGGAAGGCACGGGGTAGCCTTGAGGGGGAAAATGGGGATTTTGAAACTGAACGAGATGCTTCAAACCCCCCAAAGGGGCCCAAAATGGCCAAAAATTGCCTTGTTCTGCTTCATGGCCGACGTTCAAAAATGTCCATTTCCGCAACCCTCGTGCTTGGGGGCAGGTGAGAAGGAGGAGGGTGAATTTGCGGCCCCTAGCGGGGAAGGCACGGGGTAGCCTTGAGGGGGAAAATGGGGATTTTGGGGGAAAGTTGACATTTCGGAGTGAAATTTGAACTTTTCCCTGACCGGGAATCAAGCCGGGCCGCGGCTGTGAAAGCGCCGAATCCTGACCACTACACCACCAGGGAGCGCCAGATTCCCACTTTTCCAATAATTTTTCAACTTTCAGTGAATTTCGCTCTGTTGAAAATAAGCTTTTAAATTTTCAAATAAATTTGCTGGATTCAGAATGTTTAAATTAAAATAAATTAAAATAGATTAAATGAAACTAAATGAAACTAAAT
>NW_010426736.1:5855-8393 GCF_000710305.1 Buceros rhinoceros silvestris | reverse complement strand
CTGCATCCTGTGCTATGGCAGGCTGCAGGCGATGCCCGAGGAGAGGAAAATGTGACATGTGCCATGCCGTGGGCAGGTGGGCACAGCTGCTGCCACAGCCAGTGGCAATCCCAGCCTGGGATCCAGATCAGCCACGCCAGCTCTGCTGGTGGGTGCAGTCGTTCCTCTCTCCTCATTCATGAGCTCAGCAGTGGGGTCCTCAACCAGGCCTGACCCTGTGAAGGTGAAAAGGAAGACAAGTCTTACAAACCCTTGGTAAAGACTGAGTATCTACTCGTAAACAACTTGCATGAAATTCAACTTAGATTAACAGCGTTCTAAACCCGTTTTGCATTACTGTTGATAAAAATGCACTAGTATGTGGATGAATGTAACTCATTCATGGATTTATGGGCCCAAAGGTCAGGGAGTGAAGGACTCTGCAATAGCTTTGATGGTTACATTCTTCCATCCATATCTCTGATTAAGTTTAAGTGTAAAACTCATGGAATTTCCCATTAACTGTATATCTGAGGAAGCTGCTGAATGCACTTATGAGAGTCCAGATAAGCAGAAACTTTAGGTTATACAAACTAGTCACACCCCCCCTTGCTTTTGATAAAACAGAATAAGTACAGTTGGATTGTATGTGCACTAAAAAAATGGCATTACATGAAGCAATGCCTTTTTTGGACATTTCCCACTTTGCATTTGGAAATCAGGAGTATCTGGAAAACCACATTTTTTTAAAAAAATTATTAAATAAGAATGTTGCTGTCAGTGTCTTGTGTGCAAATCTTACAGGGTCGGGAAATCACCAGTGAACTTTGGATAGAATTTTACCCTTAATATGGACTAAATGCATTTGGTAGTCAAGGAGAAAACACTTGGCTACCATCCAAGCAAATACTTCCTTTTAAAAATGTTCTAGTGAGCAAGTGAAAAACGAGATCATTCATGCAAATATCCCATTCACCAGCACTTTTTAGTAAACAGATTGTAGGTACTTTGCCTAACCTACAGCAGAGTGGTGTGGACTCTGAGTAGAAAGCTCTTGAAAGTAAACCTAATGCAGTTATATGCTCCTCGCAGAAGCATTTGTGAAGGAAATGAGGAGTGTACTGAGGTACTGTTAACTCTCTGCCATGTTACCTCCTCCAAGAGGCAGAGGTGGGGACAGAGAAGGCTTCAGGAGAAGTTGTTGAGCAGGGCAGTGGGCAAGGGTCTGCAAAATTAGCCAGCTTTGACCCGGTTCCTGCAGCAGAGCAGCTCCCCACCTCCTGCTTGAGACATCACCAGCTGCCCGTCTCCTGTTCTTAGAGCTGAGGGCAGCGGGGGGAGCACGGGTTCATGTTCAGCTCTTCACACCAGCTTGCAGTTGCTGACCTCAGACAGAGTTGGCACTGGGACCACCATAACGGTGGTCAGGGTTACACGGCAGGAAAGTGCTTTCAGGGGGCTCCTGGCCTCTCTTCTCAACCCCTTGACCCCTTCTTCCCATTTAAGCCTTATGGTGCTTCTCCGATGAACTGCAGAAGTACAGATGCATGTGTTAGGTCAGTTCTGCCTAGTGGAGCCTTCAGGGTGTTAAACACCAAATGGTGAATTGAAATCTCTTTACTTCTGTAAAACGAACAAACAAGCTCACAAAGAAACTGTAACTTTAGTGACTATGCAGGCACACCAAACAGAGTTGTCAGCACACGCTGGTATGCATCCTTCTTCTCTGCAGAGACAAAATATTGGCTTGGACAGTATCAACAGCATCATTCTGCGAGCATTTTTGGCAGCGTCGTTACCACACTTATTTAGTAATGTATTATTTTTATTACACCAAGTCCCATCAAAATAAATAGGATCCTGGGCTCCTTAGATGATGGAGGGATTTGGCATTAAATGTTCTTATGTCTTGGGGAAAAATATGTGGGGTATTACACAGCAACATACTTCATAGCAATAGAAGTTAGACTAGCAGTAGATCTTATATTACATGAACATTGTCATACTAGTGATGCAGTGAAGAGCAGATCCACCACATTTGACTTTATTAAGCATAACCCTTTTATTATATAAAGCCCTTAGGAGTGAACAGGATGCTTGCACCATTGATATTAATGGGATCCTTTGCAATAAAAACAGTACTTGGGAATCTTTTGCACAGCAAAAGGGACCTATGAGTTGCTGGCGTACATGACAACTGCTTTCTTGAGCGAGCACATCTTTGCCTTTATCAGAGAAGCAAATGAAAACACAAATGCAGGAAAAAAAAGAGCAGATGAGGTATTGTTCCACAAGAACATTCAAAAAGAAGAAATATCTCCCGAATACCCGGCTCATCTCTTCAGGAAGCAAGACAAGTGTTTTAGAATAAAATTGCTGCCTGTTCCTGAGGAAGGCACCCTCACAGGGAGCTGCTTTAGTTTGGTTATTCTGCAAGCAATCCCGATAGCGAAAGCTGTGCCAGCCGGCTTCCTCGGAGAGGAGGGGGGAGGAGATCTTCACTGCATTAGGAGCCTTTTGTTGGTCTGATATGGCTATATTCCCCGCCACACGGGTGTT
>NW_010426736.1:0-5759 GCF_000710305.1 Buceros rhinoceros silvestris | reverse complement strand
GCAGGGTTTCCGGGATAAAATAGAAATCCAAATACCCCTTTCTGTCTACTTGAAAGTTTGTTCTGATTTGAACAGAATTTGTGTACTTACCGGACAATTGAATGGTGTAGTTTAACACTCAGCCTTTTCTGTGCTCATTTTAAAACACGAAGGGGGGGAAAGGAAAGGGGATTATACTGTAGGAAACAAGAGAAGCAAAAGTGCACGTTCAAAGTACGCTGGATATGACTAAAATATCTCCAAATCCTCACCACAGAAGTTTCTCAAAACCTCGCCGTCTCCAAGTAAGGCCTTTGTTGACATGAGTGCCTCACTTGTTACTGAATGCTCCGGGTTTATTAGCTTTGGAGTTTAACAGAGGAAAAACGCAAATGCTGCACAAAGTCTGCAGCAGACCGACTTCCCTAACTCACTTCTGCCTTTCAAACTGAATGGAAGCAACAAACTAAAAGCCTTCTGGAATTTTTTGTTAAAAGTTAGGATAATTTTATGCCAATAATTTAATGCTAATGATCCCGGGTATTTGTTTCAGTCTCTTTCTCTCAGTAGAATAAATTCACTCTGTTCATTTGTGGATCCAAATGTGTAAAAAAGGAGTCATGAATTTTGCGTGACTTATGGGGTAATTAGAAAAGTAGCCAATTTGGCATAAAATCCTGCAGGGAAGAAAAATGGTCTATCAGCAATGAAAGAAATAGTGGGAAGTTTTTGGAAAAGTTCCCATTCTCAAAATAATTTTCCCCAGAATTGTACATCTTTATTAAGACTTACACTGTTGCAAAATACTGCATCCTCAGACACAATCATTGTGCTTTTACTCATCTTTAATCTGTGCCAGTTCAGAAATACAGGCTGAAACGCAAAGTTTTGGGAGTAGCAGATAACACAGCAACATCTCAGCTATCTGAATCGTATCTAGTGTTTCATTATTTGACTTTTAAAAGGCGGGCAGTAGAGTTTTAAAATTGACTAATGCCACACATTTCTAATTCAACTGAGAAGGTGGAAAAAAGATGTGGGAGCTTCTGAATCCTGAGTTTTTGACTGTCTCACTGCAATTTTAGAAAGCATGGGCAAACTTTTTCTCCAGCCTCTGAACGGATCTGTGTGGCTGGACCTCAGTACAGGTTGTAGCATCTCTGCAGTGAGGTGATAAAATCCGGGATTTAGACTTGAAAGCATCTCTATTTCTTATTTGCAAGTTCTCATTTGTTTTCAGCAAAATAAGTATCTGATGCTGCTTAAGTTTTTCTGTTTCTTCTGCTTGTCATTGCAGATGCTGATGGTGTATTATGTTACAGCCAACCAACTAACTTCCTCTTAAGCATGTTACTTCTACTCTGTTGCTTATGATATTGATGGCTATTTTGACCTTTGCAGTTCTCTAATTACTGAAGCCTTAAAATAGTACATGTCAGGTAAAATATTCTCTTTTTGAAGTTCCTTTTTCCTCGCATGCCTGAGCTGAAAGACCATATAAACTGAGATTATTCAAACACTTCGGCCACTGCACAGAATGTCAGGGGAAAATTTGTGAGCAAGAACAAGTGACTGTTTTGTTCAACTTCTGAGGCATTTTTTACTCAGCAGAAGATACTAAGTACGTTGAGGTGCTTGCCACGCCATTACAGAAATCGTTTAAAGCCCTTCCCTTAGTAAACTCCAGAAACTGATGTTTGTGAGGCTATTTTTTGTGTATTCCTTTATTTCTTGTTTGTGAAACATCACTAAATAACACTCTGTTTTACAGTTAGCAACTAGTTCCCCCAGTTTTACCACGCGGCACATTTGCTGTATCATCAGAGGTCATTTTTAGCTATTGTACCTCTTTGTCTGGTCCAGTTAGGAAAGCGCACAAGCACTCCAGTACTATCAGTTATGCTTGGAGGAACATAAGAAGGGCGAGGGGGAGGGGAGTCAACACAAACTCAGAAATAGCCTGTTTCTTTGCTTCGAGAGAGCGCAGCCCGCTAACGGCCAGGTCCAGCCTGCCTGAAAAATCGGTGTGCTGCAGTACTACAATTGTAGACAGCATGAAGAAACTCAGGCCACAGAAATACATCCTCCCAAAGACCTCCTAAAAAAAAAAATTATTGAAAGTGGCATCCTTATTGAAATTAATTCTACATTGTGGCCTAGTTCTTTTTTATTTCTGAACCTATTGTGGGCCACATCCGTGGAAGTCTGTATCAGCTATTCTGAAACCAGCTGCTGCTGAGATTCTTTCAGTTAAGCTGAAATTAAGAACAGGTTTGTGGGCTCCCTACCTGCTGTGAAGCCGTGATGTAGTTTATAAAATTACATATGGGTGAGAAAGTCTGACTGCCAGGGCTGGAAAAGTTGGTACTATATACAGAATTTAGCATGAACCTAAAATAAGCACATACGTTGAGGCTGTACTTACTTTGCAATATTAGCTTTCTCTGCTCTCTCTCGGTGTCATTGTAAAAGCGATGCTGAATAACTCGATTTAAAATATGCGGGTGTGAGAGGATCAAAGCACAAAAATCAGAATCAGGCTATATCCTAGCAACTGTGTTGATGGTAGGGGCAAATATAAAAGACATTAGAGTAAAAAAAATGTTGATTCTTCAAGAAACGTCTCTGGATTCTTTCTGCCATAAGGAAAAACTTATTACATGCCATAAATGAGATGATAGAGACAAACACCAGTCATCTTTTATCATTAAAACAGTTCCACGAATTTCAAGGGGACAACTTGTATGAGTAGCAGGTACAGATGATGTGACCACATACAATTTGTCATCAGATATGCCCACGTCCCTTATTGTCCCTTATTGTGGTTTCATGTTAATAGATTCTTCAGATCCCGAAATATGGGCAGCTCTCCAAATGGAAAATTATTTTCGAATCGTTTGCTAGTTTTATGTCTGACTAAATTAACGGGGCACAAGAGCTTGACCTCAATCCGTGCAGACCCAGAGTACACTGGCAAGCAAAACTTTGCTGGGTCGTGGTGCGCTTTCACAGTACAGACTTCGGAAGCAGCCTGACACCACACAGCGACAGAGGCACGATTAAAGAAGAGAGAAAGATTTTTGTGGTGCATGGGAGAAGTCCATGTATTTTATCCCAGAGTACATGCTTGTCATTGATCGAAACTGTTTTGTTGCAGAGTGAAATTTGCGCCACCCACACGACCTCTGAAAGCACACCGGTGTTAGAATGGGCCTTTTTAACTGAAGTCAGAAATGTGAGTCTCTTGTTAAAAAGCATCACTGGGAATGTTTCCGAGCAGCGATCTGCAGAGGTACACGGCTGTCAGAGCCATCCCAGCCTTCCAGGGTGTAACTGCTGCACATGCTCTTTGTATTTCCAAGTATACCAAGAAAAAGTCTGGTTTAGAATGTAAAGACTAATAAAAGATTATTTGTTGTCAGACTTTGCGTGCTCTTTTTTTCTGACCCAGTCACACCTTGAAAGAGGTATCTGTGGATTAGATTAAAATAGATATGTATTGCTTAATTGGCAGAACTGGAGAATTAAATACAAAGCTAAAGGCTGTGTTTAGAAAGGGCTGTCGAGAGACAGATATGCTGGGACACCCCAGAGAAAATGCTAGATCTTGAGACGGAGAGACAGATTCCTTAGAAAAGGCAAGAGCCTCAAAGCCATCCTGGATTAGCATTATTTAGATAATATACGTCTAAATTTCATACAGATTTGTAACAACGAAAAATATTCATCAGCCCCAGTAACTCCAGGCGCTTCGCATACAGCACAAGCTGAAGCAACCGACTCATATATGAACATATCCTTGTATGTGACACGTACAGACTCACACACGTGTGCACACGCGGACACACGTATATAAAACATAATCCCAACTTGGCTTGTTCCCCTCCCTTGAAGTATTCATATGTGCTTGCAGCTTTGCCGTTAGAGAGGCAGCCTTTTTCCCTTGCTCTTCCACCACGGCGTTTCTCGGGAACCTTTCCTTATCTAAACTTCCACCAATCATTCCTAAGGCGAAGTTATGCAGACAAGTCGTCGCACAGATTTTCATCAAAATGCCATTTTCCTTAACTTGAGAAAGCCCGGTCCCAAATGCTGAACAAATAATTTATTAGACCATGGCAAAAGTAAATAAATGTTTTCCTGCTCCAAGTATTTCATTAGCCAGAATTATTATACATGCGAGTCTATAAATAGCAAACCACGTATTGAGCCATTAATATCCCTGACATTCTCATACGAAATACTGTAATTTAAAGAATCCGAAATGGGAGGACATCTCCTGGAAGATTTCTGGCAAAGCTAAAATGGGTAAACAGTGTCTGCAAGCAGATGAATCACCCATGGTAATGGTACGTTTCTAATGATTTGAAAATTAAGAATATCTCCCGTATCTGAAATTTCTAATGATACCAGTGATATTTTGCAAACACATTTTGCCTATCTTTTAAGTCTATAAATCCTTATACCAGTCCAGTTTTGCTTTTAAACCCCAGAAGTGCTGGACTTGGCAGAAGAAATGTGAGAAAATCTCCTCTTTAAAATTACATGGACAGAGGAACTCTGCTAGTGACTTTCTGTGAAATTAATATACCGCTTGATTGTTTTTAAAGTCTCTGCATCTTCTGAATTTTTAATTGCCTTTCCATTAAAGTGGAACCCCCCTCACTTACTACACTTGAGATGGGTTCTCCAGGCTTTTCACCCCTGTACCCTCAGCATCCTATTTTTTTATGGGAACCAGGAGTGCAATACTGGGGCCTTTGGAAGCAAATATGGAAAATATTAAGCATTTTAAGCATTACTCTCTCAAGCAGGAGAGCAAGCGCTGTGTTGTGTATTCTCACTTTTTACTGTCTAAGGAAGAGAATCTCTACAGACTATGAGGGAAAAGGAGTAGGTCGTAAAAATCACATTTTTAGGTAGAGGAGTTGGAAGTCTCATGCACCTTTCATTGCTCTGACTTGTCAATTTTTGCCATATGGAAATTATTAGCTTGATACTGTAGCTCTAAATAATGCCCAGGAATGCTGATTTATAGTGGATTTGTTACTCTTTGTGTAAAGAAATGCTAAACTCCCATATAAACTGCGATTAGAGAAGCTACACTCTTATGTTGTAGGTGTGTGCCTTGGGTGAATTCTTTAAGCTCAGAGAGGTGACATCTGCTCTGGTCCACTCGCAGGTAAATCTGGCACCAGTGAACTCGGAATTCCACAAAACGCTGCAGGTCTGAAGTAACTAGGAACACGACTTGGCCTGCGATTGAAGAAGTGTGCAGGAAAGATGCTGATGCATGAGAAACAAAATCCAGACATTCCAGATACATTATTTACTATTGAGGTGTTTAAAAACACTACCTCAACATCATGAAGCTGCCTTTGAAGGACGGGCAAAGTGCATTTTTTTGAAGTGTGTCCTCTGTCTATTTGGACCAGCTGCTATGCACATCCGATATTTTTTTTTTCCTGTGAATTAGAATTAAATTTGATTGTCCCGCATACATCCCACTCAGGCATTCATGCTGAAAGCAGCAACAATTGTCAATGACCTTTAACACGCCTGCTATTCAAATTAGTGCAGATCATTAATCACACATAGCTTACATTTTATGATTCGTGTATCCTTCATTACCAACTCTCCTTCCCGCTCGCTGCCCCCCGCCCCCGCCCCTTTCCTTTATTCCGAGGGTTCTGGTAATAAGCACGGGAAAGGGCCGCATTTAAAGCCACCCCCGCCCCAATTTTGTTCCCTTCTCTCCGCCCGCGGTGCGGGTGCAGTTT